>NC_045167.1:3397635-3400135 GCF_900700415.2 Clupea harengus | reverse complement strand
CACCCCCACACCCCCACACATACATACACACACACACACACACACACACTTGAGTAAAATGCCTCTGAGTGCAGAAAAAGAAAAGAATACAAATTCAGCGTACACTCAGTGCCACTGTCCACCTGACATCAGGTAGTAGGGAAGAACGAGAGAACAAAGGATCATCGGCACAACGGGCTCCTGTGAATGATTCTCCTCACAGTAAAACAATCCCTCTAAGTCTCTGTCTGCAACATGAGCAATGATCTGACCCAGAAACAGGTTGGGCTCGGTGAGAAACGATCTTCTACTGTAACTCGGAATGAATGGGCAGATGTTCAGAACACCGTTCAGAAATCAGCAGAATATTCCGAATGATTCATTGACTGAAAAAAAAAGAAAAAAAAAAAAACTAGTGCAAACATCTCCACAACTCCTTGAGTGAACTTAAGGAAAGCTTATGAATGGACGTGTAGAATGTATATAATGTAGATTCAGATATAGCAAGCCAGCACTTCAGAGTTCAATGTCAAGCACTAGCACGACTGAAAAGGGCTCCATGCATTCAAATGACTATTAGCTCCTATTGCTACTGCAAGCACACCTTCTGCCACTCATAATAATGCCGTCAGTGCTAGCATGGCCCGGCCCTGGCCAGTGTGCTGTCCCTCGCCTGGGTGTGCAGCTCCGGTCAGCAGTCTTTAAACTGTTTGCGTAACGCTAATGGTGGTGTTCAGCAACATCAAGCCGGAGAACAAAACAATCTCTGCGAATAGAGTCGTAATTAGATTCTGTTCTTGCGCCCTCATGGCTGGCTTCTGTGCGTTTGATAAATCTATATGTTAAAACTCCTTACATCCACATTACTGACTGCATATAAATGAACCCTTAAAGAGGAGCTCTCTCTCACCACATGAGACCCCCCCCCCCCTCCACCTCTCTCTCTCTCTAATGTGTGCTCACACACACACACCTCTTTTTCTCTTTTTCACACACACATATCCTTCTCTGACACACTACTCTATCTATCTCTCTCTCTCTCTCTCTTTCTCTCTCTCTCTTTCCCAGACACACACACACACACACACACACACACACATACACACACACACACACACACACACACACACACACACACACACACACACACACACACACACACACACACACAGAGTTCTGACAAGACAGTTCAGCTTTGCCCCAGTAAAGGATCCTCCCCTGTTTATTTGCTTAAAAGCAATTACCGCTATTGATGTTTACCCAGCGTGTCCTTTAACGGAATAAATGAGAGATAAAGAGAATCTATAGCCTTCAATCAAACAGATCCCAACAATCACCTTCCGGGATTAGATGAGTGTATAGAAGAGCTACAGAAAGCAGAGAGGGACACTCTGTGCTAGGAGTTGTAATAATACCAACAAACACCCTAAAGACCCAAACAATGTCAACAAACAAGCTTACCAGATTATCAGCTCTGTGTGTGTGTGTGTGTGTGTGTGTGTGTGTGTGTGTGTGTGTGTGTCTGTCTGTGTGTCTGTGTGTGTGTGTGTCTGTGTCTGTGTGTGTGTGTGTGTGTGTGTATATGTGTCTGTGTGTGTGTGTGTGTGTGTGTGTGAGTGTGTGTTTGCAGTGGGACATACATAGGAGGTTTATCGCACGTAGCCATCACTCTGGGCTTTAGTAAGTGACAGGAATGTTAAGAATCTCTGACTCTACATTAAGTGACAGAACAAAGAGAAGAGAAGAGAAGAGAAGAGAAGAGAAGAGAAGAGAAGACAACTCACGAAGCACTCTGCGGCGTCGTCCATGATGCCAAGTTGGAAGCGCTGTTTGTCCTGGAAGGTCTTGGCCAGAGCGCTGCGCAGGGCGTCCGACGGCAGCACCTTCTCACTGCTGAACTGGAACTGAGCAAAGATGCTCTGGGGACACAACACAAGCACAACACCCATTAAAGAGTGACCACACGTATGGCATTCAAAGATCCTACAACATAATGATCTGATAATGGTTTGTGGTAGAATGATCCTATTCTCGCAGTCAAAGATCCTACAACATAATGATCTGATGATGGTTTGTGGGAGAATGATCCTATTCTCGCAGTCAAAGATCCTACAACATAATGATCTGATGATTGTTTGTGGTAGAATGATCCTATTCTCGCATTCAAAGATCCTACAACATAATGATCTGATGATGGTTTGTAGGAGGATGATCCTATTCTCGCATTCAAAGATCCTACAACATAATGGTCACTGCAGCAATTCCCTATTCAGGCGCAAAGCCTGGTAGGAGACGATATCATATTAAGTGTGTTACTTGCACACTCTCATAAGGATAGACATGGATGCTAGTATAATTACACATACAGTCAATTCAAGAAAATACATTAAAAGCAGATTCCCAAGAACATAAGTGAAATATCTCATTTGAACACAATAATTCAAACGATGTCACACAAAGCAAAGACATACCTAATTAGTTATAATTATAAGAGATGAGGAACTGACCCCGTGGTGTCTGG
>NC_045167.1:3372635-3392635 GCF_900700415.2 Clupea harengus | reverse complement strand
TACTAACAAATACTACTAATTACAGGTAGCTTAGTGCCATATTTGCAAGTCATTTTACACCTGTGGAAACAGGGAAGTAATCACATTAACCAAAGCAATAAATAAAGCTCCTTCACACTTTAGAGAGGATACTGAGGCTAGTTATGCTTCAAATGAAACCATGCCTGTGTGTGCGAATGTATCGGCACACGGAAAGTTTTAGTTTTAGGTGGCCAGGGGAATATGAGCGCATTTATAAACATAAGCATATCATGGAGATACCTCTGCTCACTGCAGAGTGGCCATGACCACAGACTCTGAGGGTCTAAGAGATCGGGCAGGAGCAGCAGAGGACCCGGATGGGGTTTACCAGGCAACAGAGGCCAAGATGAATCTAAGCAAATACCCTAAAGACCCCAAAGACCCCCAAATACCCCAAACACCACGACCCACACTCTGGCTGAATGCCACACATTTAGAGTCCATTAGCTGAAATACAAAAGACATCGCACTATCAGCGCTCATGAATATTTGAGGACTGTGATGCTGGAATGAACTAACTCCGTCTGATCTGCACCCGTGCAAGTACAGAACAGTGAGCAGGATTTTTTCTCTCGTGGGAATTCAGACTGTTATGTTCGTACAGGCCTAAACAGTAACATTAAAGTCACTCGACATCATAGACATCGCAAGACATGTTTACACTTAGGCACCCCAATAATATCTTAACACAAACAAGGAAGCAAACATACAAATATATATATTGTTTCAAAGATTTTTCATTCTTTCCAGGCAATAAAGAAAGAGTTAGTGCTCCATATAAATGTTAGAGCACAGACTAAAGAGCTCCAGTCTGAGAGAAGGGAAGCTAGGACAGAACAACGCCTCAGAACATCCAGGTGTGGGTTTCTACTCTTAAGTGCGCACAGGCAAACTCAAATAAAAAGCAAGTTGTAGCTTTACACTTAACACCAAACACAAACGACACAAACCCTGAATCAAAACACTCTCTCTTTCACTCTCTTACACAACTGTGATTCACGCACTCACGTCCTCAATCACCCTGTTATTCACACAAAACCCCCTTACCCGCTTTCCTCCTCAGTCACTCACTCGTTCACTCACTCACTCACTCACTCACTCGTTCACTCACTCACTCACTCGTTCACTCACTCACTCACTCACTCACCTCCAGGCACAGTTAGACCTTCAGCGGTCGCAGCCTGAGTTCCTGCTGCGCTCCCCCAAGAATGTCTGTGTGTGTGTGTGTGTGTCTGTGTGTGTGTGTGTGTGTGTGTCTGTGAAGAGAGAGCTCTGGTCCAGCTGCCCTGCGGTCCTCTCCTCTCCTCAGCACCACCCAAGTCCTGTTGTTCCCCCCCCAGCCCTCCCCTCGTGTCTACCCCTCGTCCGCCCGCTTCGCCAGCCAGAGACGCTACCTCCACTTAATCCCCCCCAGCAGACTAGAAAATCAGAGCAACCCACTCCAGGCACGGGATCATAGAAAGCACACAGGGGGGGGGGATGAGAGGAAGAAAGAAAAACAGAAAGAAAGAAAGAATGAGAGAAAGAAAGAAAGAAAGAAAGACAGACAGGGCTGGAGATAAAAAGAGAGAAATAATGTGGAGAGGTAGAGAGATGAGAGAAGAATGAGAGTCAAGGAGAGAGTATGTGTGCTGGAGTGGGGGAGAAAAAGAGAGAGGGAGGGAAGAGGGAGCGTGAGAAAGACAGAGTGTGCCAGAGAGAGAGAGAGAGAGAGAGAGAGAGAGAGAGAGAGAGAGAAAGCGTGAGAGAGAGAAAGAGTGCTGCAGCAAAGCTGGAGGACAGTGACGTCTTCCATACTGAAGTGTGTGAGAGAACACAGGGCTCCGAGTCACGTGTTCAACTCTTACTGTATCTGAGTTTACATCTGCACCACAGAAGACATATTTACTTATGAGCATATGTACTAGATATATGTGTGTGTTCAGGTGTGGCCATGTTTGAATTTGTTTGTCATTGCGCAAGGAAATGTGCCTGTTTTTCAGGCATGGTAATATACTGTATGTCGTAGATGATCTTCTCTGGCATAGTGTGCATGAGTGAGGGGACATGGAGATGCTGGAATAGAGATACAAGAGAGAGAGAGAGAGAGAGAGAGAGAGAGATACAAGAGAGAGAGAGAGAGAGAAGCTCTGCAATTGTTCCCTGGCTGGACTGCCACTTGTCTCAAGTGTTGTAACAGCAGAGTAGAACTGCTGTTGCCATTCTGCATTCATTTAGTGAGTCTCACCACTCCAACATATAAAATGTATCCGCTCCTCTGCTCCTCGTCCAGAACCCTTCCTCTATATGAAGTTTACTGCTGTAAAAGCCTATGGCCAGCCCATACGCAGCCTGAGCCTGAGCTGGAGATGCACCTGCGCTCCATACAGAACAGGATGAGGACAGACACACAGAGCGAGGCCAGAGGGGACTTCAGAGAGGGGAAGAATGGGTACAGAACGCTGTTTCATAACTGATATACCAGCGCCTGCATCAGCTATCAGGAGCAAAGCCTGCTTCTGTCCCGTCTGAGCTTAATACAGAGAGAGTTATATAATACATCTCTCTCTCTCTCTCTTTATCTTTCTCTCTTTCTCTCTCTCTCTCTCTCTCCACTCAACCCCCCCACCTCACCCAGGCCTTCCCCAGAGTCAGGTTACAGCCACAGATTATCCCCTGTCAAAACAGGCTGCATAATAAAACCTGATGCCTTTATTGTTATCTCATCTCATCTCTCTCTCTTTCTGCTTCTCTCTCATTCCCAACCACACATTCACTCACTCCCAAACACACGTGTCGCTTGACCAGATGACCTACTCTTCCGCGTTCACCGCTGTGTCCTAATGTAGCCGCCGAATGCCTTCCGTGACCCGCGTGGCTTCTGGCAGACAGAGCAGAGCTGGAAGTGGTTAAGTGAAGCATGCAGTGTTTTCATCCACACGCCATCTTTCCCCTAATCTTCTGTGGCAAATGTAATTAAAAAAAAGCTTCATGTGTGTCCTGGACACGATGAAGCTCAAGCCTGGTGGAGGGACTGGTTATGGCGACAGTGGTACAGGAGGTAGAGAAGTCGTTTAGTAATCAGAAGGTTGCTAGTTCGATTCCCTGTCGAAGCGTCCTTGAGCAAGACACTGAACCCCTAATTGCTCCTGATGTGCAGTGTAAATGTAAAATGTGTATACATTGTAAGTCGCACATATGTAAGTCGCTTTGGATAAAAGCGTCTGCTAAATGTAAATGTAATGGTTATGGAGTTGAGATGCATTTCTTAGAAATGTGAGAGGATCCATTCACATCACTGGAAAGTTCAGATTTCATTCCAGCTGCCTAGATGCTGAGTCTGTATCAGTATTTGGCATTATGAGATAAATTCCCTCTTGAACTTGGAAAGAAAAAACCTCACATGACCTGAATACGGCAGACAGGCAGACATTCACACTGATCATTCACAACAAGGATAGTAATATTGTTCTGTTACCTCTAAAGCCCATGTTGAGAGCATTACTGCTCATCTTAACTCTGAAACCAAAGTCACCTGATTTCTCCTTCTCTCAAAACTGTCTTGGGCTGACTCTCGTTCACTAACCCTCCGGCTGACTGAACCCAAACTCAGCATCCTAACGTTACCTCTCCCTCCCAGCGCAGGGATAAGTGCGCTAATCGTCCCGAGCCTCTCTCTGCAGTGGGCTGGACTCTGAGCTCCAGGAGAGTGCAGCCTGTACGAGGGCACCAGGGGTATTAAGGCATGGGGGAGGGGAGAGGGGGGCAGGATGATGTAACAAAAACAATGCTATTTCCTGCCTAATGCAGTATGAAATGTATTGACCGGTGGATGGCAGCATGTTGACTGACCCCCTTTCCCAGTCCAAGCCCTACAACTGCGAATCCTCCGCACCCTTCCAGCCTTCTGTCTCCCTTCTGCCACGTGTCGACTTCACGCCCCTCTGCTTCAGCAGCACCAACTGCCTCATCACTCTACACAGAGCTGAACCTTCCACCCTCAGTGTTATCCCACTGACCTCACACTTCCCTTTTTCCGTGACACTGCTAAAAGCTAACAGCTTCCCCCAGCTACAGCGCCTACAACTTAAACTCTGCTCACAAAACTTCACATGAAGGCTTCCCCGGTGAAGTTTCTGCAGGGGGGAAAAAATACAAGTCGTGCTAGAAAAAGAAAAAAGCTGAGTGTAGCAGAGAAAGGAGTGAGGGGAAAGGAGTGCGGCGAAAAAAAATGAAGCATAGAAGGGGAGGATGAAAGACCGCACAGCGATGCTGGCGAAGACTTTCTCGCTTTTTTTTCTCTGTCTTCCTTTATTTTAATGATTTGTGATGAATCGGCTCCCCTGCTGAAGTCAGTTCGGGACAGGGGGGAGGGAGGCAAGGCAGAGGTGGGGTGGGGTGGGTGTGGGGGGAGGAGGTGTAGGAGGAGGCAAAGGCGTCCTCGGAGTCGGTGTTGTAAGGTAAAGACAGATGACATGAGGAACAGGGCTGGGCTGAGGCAGCTGGAGCCGCCGCTCCTCTCACACAACACATCCTCAGATGAGTAGAGGATCTTCTGAGCTTAAATACATACAAGGTAGAACAGAGTCCCTCTTATAGTCTCTGGAAGCTGGCAGATTAGATATTTCCATTAATGAATGTCACTAAGCTTAACTGTACATGAGGGGAGGAGAGCAGGAGCATTCAGAAGTAGAAGATCACCAGGGCTGTGCTGATTAGCCTGAGGCTTTGGGGGAGTCCTAATCAGAATCTGTACACTACACACATCCCATTGTTCACATCCTGTAACTGACGTACAGTATGCTATTCCTTCAAAATGGAGCCCAAAGTGCTTAACTGTTTTATAAATTGGATGCATTCCGATTCTATTTCAAACAGTACATCACTCCCTGGATTGGACTCAGGCTGACATCAGCAGCGCCCCCTCACACACACACATACAGAAGCACCTTGCCTCCCACAACACTGGCCCATCAATCATCTGCCACTGCTGCTGGCTTCAAGGAAGGGGGACACACACATATACACTGAAGACACATAACTATATATAACACCAACTGAAATAGTCTATATGTACAAGCACACACCAACACATATTCACTCACACGAGGATACAACAGCCAGCCACCACCTCAACCAAGTGACTGGGCGAGCTCAATGACTTCACAAGGGTGAACCAAATGGTACGGTCCTGCTGTTGACACAACGATGCCGACGTTTAATTCCCTAGCCTTGAGGCTGAAAAGAGAAGTGGGCACACCAGCAAGCGTCCTGTCAATCACTATTAATGACCAAAGGGCTGGAGCACTCCAGAGCTGCAGGAAGTGATCATTCAGCACAAAAAAAACCCTCAGAGAAAGAGCAGAATGAGAGATGGAGCACAAAGCGATGGAGAGGGAGAGGGAGGGGAGGGGAGGGGGGGGTAGAGAGACACAGACAGATAAGAGAAGAGGGGGAGAGAAGGAGGGAGAGAGAGAAGGAGGGAGAGAGAGAAGGATGAGGCAGGAGTGGGGAAGACGGAGCGGGGGAGACTGGGAGAAAAAGACAGGATGTAGGAGGTGGAGAAAGAGAGCGCCCCGGCGCGTGAGTGAGGGCTCAAAGCATCTGCTACACCTGCTAACATCAGCTAAACTCTGCAGTGTGTTCCTCCTCTCAGTCCTGCGATCGTGTCTCTCTTCCTCCCCCCCCTTCACCGTTACCACGGTAATTAACATGACGGACCCTCTATTGAGTCTTTCTGCACTTGATTAATTTTGTGGGAGTCGAGCAGAGTGCAGTTCTAATTAAGCTCATCCTCCTTCAGGCCTCATACCTATTGTTCTATCTTTGGCTTTCTTTTCATCACAACACCGATGGCCTCCAACCATGGAAACCAGCCATGGCATATATTCTTGTTCCATGCGCAAATAAAAGTATCGTTTAAAAAAGAAAAAGGCTTTTGTAAAATTACAAGGTAAATTTAGCCAGCCGTGAAATTTGGTTGTTGATCAGTGAGTCTAGCTGGCATGTTGCTATAAAGGGACATAATCACAGGTGTATTCCCTAGCACTCCTTCAAACAGAAATGCATGATAACTGAGCCTAGCTGTAATGGAACTGACACGTCTAATACACATCATAAATAAACTAGTAATTAAGAGCTTTCGTTCTTAAGTATGGGACATATTCTATTTGAAATCAATAAAGAGTCTGTCTGTTTGCTGGAGTAAGTCAGCTGGATTCACAGAGCTGTTCACTCTCTCAGTCTGACTCCAGACCAGTAGGGGATTAACCAAACATTGTTTTAATGGCTTTTTATTTATTTATTTATTTATTTATATCAGAGACCATGTACAAAATACATTAATCTCAAAAAAAGAGGAAAGATGCTTTGTTCCAGATTTAGCTCCTAGCTCATTTCCATCTTCAGTCCCGGGGCAGGTTAAGGAAACAATAACAGACAGAGCAGAACCGAACATCAACAACAATAGGCCCATAGGCTTCTTATTAACTCCCTAGGACTTACACCTCCAATCATTCCAAACTCATATATATTAGAGGAAGGTTCTCCAAACTCATATATATTAGAGGCAGGTTCTCCAAACTCATATCTATTAGAGGCCGGTTCTCCAAACTCATATATATTAGAGGCAGGTTCTCCAAACTCATATATATTAGAGGCAGGTTCTCCAAACGCATATATATTAGAGGAAGGTTCTCCAAACTCACATCTACAGTATTAGAGGCAGGTTCTCCAAACTCATATATATTAGAGGAAGGTTCTCCAAACTCATATCTATTAGAGGCCGGTTCTCCAAACTCATATATATTAGAGGCCGGTTCTCCAAACTCATATCTATTAGAGGAAGGTTCTCCAAACTCATATCGATTAGAGGCAGGTTCTCCAAACTCATATATATTAGAGGCCGGTTCTCCAAACTCATATCTATTAGAGGAAGGTTCTCCAAACTCATATCGATTAGAGGCAGGTTCTCCAAACTCACATCTATTAGAAGCAGGTTCTCCAGGTAGAGGACATCATCAATTTATCCTCTTCAATGGCTATACTGTCTCCAATGAACTTATTTTTAATGTTGATTAAAGGTTCAAATGAAACCTTCACACCATGGAGCTACTGAACCTCAGGTCCATTTTTCTTTTAATTTTCATTATCTTTTTAAGGACTTGCCGAAACTGTAGCCATTAAAACATTAAGTGGTGCTGCAGAGCAAGGTAGTGGTTATACTCATTAACACCTGAGTTAAATGCCTGTCCCTATTTGCCCTCTTATTGCACCACAGGTGAAATAAATCAGTACTGCCTGAAACTCTGATACCAAATTGAAATTCAGTTGAAGGTTTTTGTGTTTTTTCATGGCATTGTAGAAAGCACAGGAAGTAAGGCATATCTAATGGTTAATCTAGTAATGACGAAAGAAGTGGCTTGCTTTCATCTGTTATTCTAATCCTGATGACCCAGAGATTAGACGAGGTCCTGGGATTGGCAGTAGGTCAATCCCAACATTCACCTCACCCAACCCACCATTCTCCAGACCAATCCAAACATTCAGCATGAACTCATTTAGTACGAAAAGTGAAAAGCAGCTTTTGAGTTCACGTCTGGGAAGTGAAAGACTAAGGGGATGTATATTTCCACAGCGCCTGACACAGCAACATCAAAAATGAAGTTTATGCAGTCGCACAGTTGGAGCCCGGAAGTTTGGATTGCACAGGCAAGGACAAACAAATGAACCCAGAACGTTTTAGCCTTTCATGTATTGGCTTTGGCGCTTTTGATCTCGGGCTGCACTTGCGTCGTGCGTGTCCCGCTTCTGCTCCACTTCCAGAAGCTCCGTTAGCCGTTCACATGATTATGTTTAGCAATTTCATCTTTTTAAAGCCTGATGGACATACAGTAAGTATCGTATTTCTCACTGCCTCTCCGTCTCTCATGTTCACTCTATTTTCTCTTGACAACCTTCAATTGAAGTCTCTCTCTCTCTCTCTCTCTTTCTCCTTCTCACACACACACACACACACAGAGACACACACACATGCTCTGTCCTTGCTTTGTACAGTATGAGTCTTGCCAAACTCCTCTCTTGACAACCCCGCATTTCAGTCTTCATGACTCATCCTGATGTGGTCAGGAGTTCATGGCTGGTATGAAATCGCGGCAGCCCCATACCATCATTGAATAAAACACAATGTCAATATGGCACCCGTGAGAGTACATGCCGACTGAAGACCATAAACACTCACACAGAAACTGACAGGAATCTACTTTTAGCTTGCAGAGGTTCATAATAAGGTGAAGCCGTCTATGTGGGCTTTGAAGATGTGCGTTCCTGGCACCCAGAGGAGACGGGCTGGCCGACGCCAAACGTCTGGTTGTGTTTGACCATGACGGACAGGTTTTCCGGCTGGCGACTCAAGAGAAGAAGCTTGTGTGCCTGATCTCCAGTTGAGCTTATTGGCCATGCTTCTGTTTAAAGGCTTATTCGGTAGCTGGCCTTCCCTGCGTGATGTCTCATCTCTCTCAGCTGCACGGGTAAATACATAGACGTAGTTTTCAAAGATGATCTGGTATTGCACTGGAACACACCAACGTGCCGTGAGCAATCGCCTAAAGTGGTGAAGCAAAATATGCTTGCGTGGCCTTCACGAGGCAAGAAAGGGTTCGGCATGGATCACCTCAAGGTCGAATGAAAGCCTTCCGTCTCTGCCCCACTGAGAGAGTTCCGCTAAGTGGTGATCATAGGGTTGTCATGTGTGTAATGTGGTGAAATTTGGATCATGTGTTGCTGGATAATGTGTTGTTATTGCCATTTCACACCTGTCTTCACACTCAGCCCTCCGGTTTAATGTGTGATGTATGACTGTGCATTCATACTCACGAAACACATGCATGCCTACGCAGGGATACACAGACACTGATAGACATTCACACAGTCTTGCACACACACACACCCACACACGAAGAGATACAGACATTTCTATTAACCTTCGAAAAAGATGTCAAATAACATCAAGGGCCCATCAAGTGATCCACTTACAAATCTCTCCGGTGTCTCCGTCACCTTACCCATCAGAGATATGTGACCTGCCTGAGGCCAGCTCCTCTTTATTTCCCTGGTATTTGCATAAAAGACAATTGACTGTTCTTGGATTTTAAAATGAGTGGGTCAAGTGTATAAGGACTGACCAGGTTTTTATTAAGTATTAGTCGAATCTAAAATTAGCACTGAAAACAACCTGTATTTCCATTTGTGTATTTAAAACCAACAACTGCACCTTATTTTCATGAAGATACTCCTGAGAACTGAAGCATAGACTGAAGAAATGTAATGTCAAAAAAGCCTTGACTCCTAGTTTGTTTTACCACTGGCTTAAAGTGAAATATACAAACTTGTTAAGGTTGTCAACGGTTATGTAATTTAATGGTATTCATTTACATAAAATTAAGGCAGTACTGATTTAATGGTCTTACTTAATCGTAAATAACAAACCAAACATGTGGGAGTACAGCAACTATTGGAAGAGACACGTCAACCACACATGCTTATTTACTGCCTTTCTCAATATCTTTTGATTGAAAAAGAATCTTAATTTCAAGGGAGCTTTTCCCCACATATTTCAAAATGTAGGAGCATTTTTGACATGAAGGGGCCTCAAGACTCTCTTCATGAGGTCACATGTTCTCTGGGCACATACAAGAAAACAGACTGTGTAAACAAAAACAAACCAGCGGGGAGTTTCGTGAGTCACATGGGCAATTGCAGGAATGATGACCGGTCATTATGCTGATGAGGAGGAAAAGAAACACCTCTCCCTTGGCTTCCTTTTCCTCTCTTTCTCTCATCTTCGCCCTTTCTCCTCCTATCTCCAGGTACGTCTCATAGTAATGATGGTGGACGCCAATGGGGCGAGACCAGACAGATGAGGAATGGGGCTTTAACGGTGGCAATTATCATAAAATCAGGATTTGATCGAGCCAGGAGGGAGGCCAGGGGGAGTGTGGAAGGCATATAATGAAGAAAGGGAAACCTTGAAAGCCCGGGGAGTGACAGGCCGAGGCACGAGGAGGTGTGTGTGTGTGTGGGGACGGAGGGCTCGGGGGTTTCTGAAGACCGCTAATTGCCTGTGTGTCGCGTGGTCGCCAGTCAAGGACACGGCTGTTTATTTACATGTGCTGTGTGAACAGCCGGGCTTGCCGCTCCCAGCCTAATGAGAAATATTAATCCCCTTCCACAGAGCAGGAGCTGTGGCCAACGCACATGGAAATCGCCTTTCCTGATGAAAGACAAAGGGCGGAAGAAACAAACAGGCAGCCGGTGGTAATGAGGCTGCCGTGTCAAGCGCATGGCTCAGAGAGAAGCATGTGTCCCGTCCCGATTGCCTATCTATCAGCCCAGCTCCAGATGAGTCTCACGCTTCCACTGCAAAACTCATTACAGGGCTGGTATTTGTCAGCATATGCCACTGTGACCCCATGCAACAAGAGACTTCCCATAATCACTACTGAAGGGAAAGAGCCCAGCCACAGAATGTGCACTGGTGGAGATTAAGAAATGAATTATGATTGATAGCATGTCTTACCAGTGATGTTTTAGAAGGCAGCGGGAGACTTGCTGGATAAGCTTGCTTATTTTCCCGTATAACTCCCTAAAGGAAGAACTGAAACAGGAGTGGTTCAAATGCTATTATAGAAGTGATGGGATGAAAACATTATGGGGAAAATCGAGGTTTCCCAGAGGAATTCCCTCTCCATGACTGAGAACTCCCTTCAATATCGCCATGGAAGTCACTGGTCGCTGACATGAAGGAAATAACTGGAATTCTGCAGACATTATCAACTGTATTATCAACTGTTTTGGGCTGTTTTGGGCTGTTTTGAACTTCAGACGCTCCTTTCATCTCCATCTCTCTTCCCAACCGTTCCTCTCCCACTCCCCCTCTCCTCCCATCTCCTCATCTCCTCATCAGATCCTGCTCTCGTCTCGTCTTTTCATCTTCGCTCTTCTTTCTCATCTTCTCATTCTTCTCATCCTCTTTCCACCCTAAATGGAGAACTCCTCCTCCTGTCTCCCCTCGTATCTCGCCAGCACCTTCTGTGGTCCCCTTATCTCAGAGCAGCCTCCACCAGCCTCCCCATCAGACTCCCTCTACCCCTTCATCTATCCTCATCCTCTTCGATCTTCTCCTCCACCCAACCCCGTTCCACCCGTGAAGATCTCAGGGAAACGGAAACCGTGAAAGTCTGATTCACATCCACCTTTTTACAGAGCGCTGCACTGCCGAAGGAATTCAAATGAGGGGCAGAGTCCAGTTCAGAATGAAGATATCAACTACTGACACTGTTGGCCTCTCACCTCGGCGCTGAATAGTAATAAGCACTGGGAGAGTCGTGTTGTCAGGCGATGTCTTTCTGTGAGCAGAACCATTCGTGGCAGGGCGGCTCTTGAACGGGAGGTAATGCAAAGGCTCAGCCCTGGAAGTTCTGCGAGCATCTCTCAAACTCACTGAACCTGCTGCACTGTTTAAAACAGTGTAGTCCACCTCAAGTACGACAAGCAGTTAAATAAAAAAGCCTCCAGCTGAAATGCCTCTCAGAGAGACATCGACTCTAAATCTATTTAAATGCATACATACAAGTCTACACTGAAACTCTCTCAAAGAGCAAGTCATCTCCTGTTGCAAGAGACAGTCTAAGATATAAAACATTCATGGCCTCCTTTCATAACTCTTTTTCTTCCTCTCTCTCCCTCTCTCTCTCCCTCTCTCTCTCCCTCTCTCCCACACGGTTGTGCCGGGGAGGAAGTAGGCAGCAGAAAGTGTGCTTGTAAAGCACGGAGGAGCAGGAGTCAGGACAGATAGCAGACAGGATATGTTATATTCATAGCCAGACAGAGAGGCTGGGAGCGGAGGCCGCGGGCGAGAGACACGCACTTCACCACCACCACACAAACACCACCAACAACCATCGCACCCTGCCTGAACTAGTGTGTGTGTGTGTGAGTGTGAGTGTGAGTGTGAGTGTGTGTGTGTGTGTGTGTGTGTGTGTGTGTGTGTGTGTGTGTGTGTCTAGGTGTAATAAAACAATCAGAATGTGTGCCTGGAACTTAATTCCAAACTTGATAATATTGATAGTGAAATACTTGATAATATTGATAGTGAAATAACTTGGACAAGATTCGTATAGGAACAGCATGAAATCAGAGTGGCCACAGTGTCAGTAACAAGATGACTAAGAGTCAATAAGGAAGAGTTGAAATGTGATCAAGATCTGGCACAAGAGAGAGGAAGAAGAGGCTACATGTGATCAAGCTGGCACAAGAGAGAGGAAGAAGAGGCTACGTGTGATCAAGAGCTGGCACAAGAGAGAGGAAGAACAGGCTACATGTGATCAATCAAACTGGCACAAGAGAGAGGAAGAACAGGCTACATGTGATCAAACTGGCACAAGAGAGAGGAAGAAGAGGCTACATGTGATCAAGAGCTGGCACAAGAGAGAGGAAGAAGAGGCTACATGTGGTCAAACTGGCATCACACTACTGGCATGCCAGGAGGTCCACTAGAGTGAAAAAGAAGCACTGTGAAATACTAAAGGCTGGAGGTAGCCAGAGAAACAAAAGAAACACACACACACACACACACACTTTTGGTGCAGATTCTGACCTTTAAAGAGAGCTTAAATGAGTGTCTCTCACCAGGCAGTGGTCAAGGGTAAGACAAGGGCACTACATGAGGAAGTAGTGGACTATAGTAAAAAGACTATTATGTATAACATCGGGTGACCAAGTGTCCTGCATTTTGACCCTTTGTCCTGTATCCCGCACACTCAGATAATGTCACGCATTCTCATTGGTCATTTGGTTTTTAATTGTCTGACGTAAAAACACACGGATGCGTTCCTTTACCCGCCCGGCACATGAGCTGCTTACGCCGTTGCAGCGTAGTCTCTACCCTATGTAGTACGGCATAGTTTGTACTCTATTTAATACGGCATAGTTTCTACTCTATTTAATAGTGCTACGTCAAAAGCAGCAACTTGGCTCATACAAATGCAACATAGCCAATCTTTTCTAAAAGCCTGGCTCTCATCCGGTGGCTGAGGAGAGAGCAGTGAGCGGTCATCAAGAGGTTGTGACAGCCGTCAATCAAACTGTGCAGATGCGGGGCCGGTGAACTCCTCTGCTACGTCACGAAGAAACTTGGTAAAGGCTACCAGGTGACATCATGGCTCATCCTATCTTTCATATAGTAAGAGGCTTATGGCCTAACTGCGCTGTGGAATCGACTAGAGGACAAAAAACAGGTGTTTATGAGCCGAAAGTCATAATACAAATGTTTCTTATTCAGTTAGATAGAAATTATATAAAAGTTCCAGGCTATGCATGCATGTTATGTAAGCTTGCAAAAGGAATTTTGTTATGCTATTTTTATTAGACTATCATTATAAAGTTCTGATTATGAAGCAGGCTATACTGTCTAATCAGACTCCAACTAATTGCCATATGTATTTAAAGCAACAGCATGTAATGATTTGACCCTGAAATAACAGTTTCATATTAATTTTAATGGCATACCAATGCCTGCTTCATTAGAACTGTCAGCTAAATTTCCAACGCACCAACCCAACGAGATGAGCACAAGGCGAAACGCTGTAAGCTAAATTACACAAAGTAAAATGGTGCCACAAAATACAGTTGTAAATTCAACAGTGACTGGACAAAAGAATGTCCCTTCATCAAACCAGGCACCTCCCAATTTCTGGTGTAACATTTGTTGACATGAATTGGAATGCTGACATCGACAAAGCACAGACCTTCTACCTCAGATGTAAACTCATCCATTTTTGTCATATTTGAAAGACTAGCAGAGCAGAGGTGAAAGTGGTGAAGCATAATATTTCACCATAATTTGCCGACCACCTCGGCACTCCTTTCAAAGAGTGCTTCCCAAACTGCAGAGGTACTCTTTTGCAAGAAAAAAAGACATCAGCGATCATCAACAGGGCTGTTAATCCATATTTGCTGAATGAGCTTGTCGATAACATGAAGACGAAACCATTCAGTCAACAGATGGGTCCAATGACACAAGTGACATTTCATCCATTGACTCACTTAGTAGCTTCATCATGGACCAAGGCCTGGTATCAATCCAGCATGGCATAGGCAGAGAAAATCTGCCTTGCAGTCTAAAGTGATAATGTATACTGGCCTATATTCTGACCAATATTACCAAAGCTTTTTGCGTTAGCACTTGCTTGTAAATTGCATATTGCCTATGCCTGTGATGGATTTAATTCAGGTCTTACTGTGTTACACCCTGTGATGTGAAAGGAGAAGATGAACCCCGTGATGACAAAGATCTGGGACAGCGATGGGTGGTTGTCCATAGGTTTACTGATATGGGAATAACATCAGGGCAGGGTTGTGGTGGTTACTGTGGAAACCATATTCAGGAAGACTGATTCTGTGATGCAGGGCCACAATGTACCATGGAAAAAGTGTGTTTCTTCTTTCTACTGATAATGCCAGCATGAACATGGGAGCCAGGAACTCCATCAAGTCTAGAGCACTGAGAGAAAAGCCCTTCTTGTTCATCCTAGGCTGCCCATACCACACAGGGCATAACAATGCCTCCGCTGTTGGTGCAGTGTACACTGAGGTCATAATTGAATTAGCCCCAGTCATAGGATACAATCAAGTATTACAATCATTATGTATGAAGCTCAGAAATGAGAGTGTAAAAAATATATATCCTTCAGGAAACCACATTAACGTAACATACATTGTTTTACTTTTGTATTCTTTAGGAACTTTTGTCTCTATTACCTTAGCATTTATTCTTAATGAGAAAATAAATCTGTCCAGAACACAGAAGTCTGATGTCGAGGACCGGGCAGGTAATGTTGGCTGATGGTTCAAAGCTAGTACAAAATGCAAGGACCAATTTGATGGTAAGTCATCCAGTTTACACATTTGTTGTTTATTGATCAAGCAGTGCTTGTTTGCAGTAAATGAATGGTTTTATAATCACAGAGTTCTGTGTGTTTTGGTTTTATGATCACAGAGTTCTGTGTGTTTTGGTTTTATAATTACAGAGTTCTGTGTGTTTTGGTTTTATAATCACAGAGTTCTGTGTGTTTTGGTTTTATGATTACAGAGTTCTGTGTGTTTTGGTTTTATAATTACAGAGTTCTGTATGTTTTGGTTTTATGATCACAGAGTTCTGTGTGTTTTGGTTTTATAATTACAGAGTTCTGTGTGTTTTGGTTTTATAATCACAGAGTTCTGTATGTTTTGGTTTTATAATCACAGAGTTCTGTGTGTTTTGGTTTTATGATCACAGAGTTCTGTGTGTTTTGGTTTTATAATCACAGAGTTCTGTGTGTTTTGGTTTTATAATCACAGAGTTCTGTATGTTTTGGTTTTATAATCACAGAGTTCTGTGTGTTTTGGTTTTATAATCACAGAGTTCTGTGTGTTTTGTGACACCAGCGCCATGTGGACACTTCGGCACGTGAGCAGAAGATGGCTCAGTGTGGAGCCGGTGGTTGATACCAGCCTACACCTCTATGCTGCACTCTGGAGATCTTTTAGAATTAGTAGTAAGTATTGGCCGGGCCTACGATTTAGAAAATAATGTGCCAAATGATATTCCTTGAGACGGTGACATTTATTTTTTATTTGTAAAAAGTGATTTAGTTTATTTGTTATTAAATTAACATCATGGGAGCATATATCAGTGTTATTTCCCATTGTACTGACTCAAGATTCGGCTTTCCGTCAAGAAACTTATGTCGAAATGCCTAGGAAAAAAAGAACATTTAAGGGTTAACTACATTTTTTCTAAACGTTTCTAATACTGTGCTTCAGTTACTCTAAGTAAGAGTTTGTGCAGACTCTGATGCCTTTCAGATTCACAGTGGAGGCCTGCACTCCCGCGGGAGAACCGCAGGACCCGCGGAGCTCAGCACACAATTAGCTGCCAGCACGGGACTTTCAATTTTCGGGTTGGTGAGTGCGGGTTGCGGCGGGAAGAAAACCCGCATGGCCCCTGGTGGGAGCGGGAGCGGAGCGGAGAAAGTCATGACTCGTGGGACTCCCATAAAATATAGATATATGTATAAAATTAAATAACGGTAGATTTTTTTTGTACTCAAACTACAGAAGTTGTAGTTGGATGCCACAGTGGATTATGTGCTTTCCTTGGCTTTGTGATGACGAGATGTCCTTTGTTCAAAGGTATCTCTCCAACCATCGGTACAGTAGAGGAAGAGTGAAGGGAGATGGAATAAGTTGAGGGCCTAGTACTGTAGTGAAGAATTATTGGGTTACTTTGCTTCTGTAACAAAGATACATCGCTCTAGTTGAGATGTTTGGTGTTTAGATTCATCTCCTTCCATATGATCAGCCGAGAGAGCACAACCAACCAAATGACAAATAGAGCACCAGATGATTGGGGGAGAGACATCCCTGGCGATATCTGGAGGGAAGCCACGGTCCAAACAAGTAAGAATAGGTAATGCCACAGGATGGACTGCATTTGGGCACATCTTGGCACTGTCAACCATTCAAGAGGCACCCCAAGACTTCCTAAACTGAGAAAGGTGGCATAGCTAGTGTTGAGTGTGTCACATTCCAACACAGATACTGGGGCGACAGTGGTACAGGAGGTAGAGAAGTCGTTTAGTAATCAGAAGGTTGCTAGTTCGATTCCCTGTCGAAGCGTCCTTGAGCAAGAGACTGAACCCCTAATTGCTCCTGATGCGCAGTGTGCCATCAGTGTAAAATGTAAAATGTGTATACCTTGTAAGTCGCTTTGGATAAAAGCGTCTGCTAAATGACTAAATGTAAATGTAAAATGTAAGATACTGAACACACTTTCTCTGTGGTTGGATTGAACAAGAACGATACACTGGATAGACTGTAATTTGATGTTACACTGTCATCCATTATGACACTTGAAATGGACCAGGTGCCCTGTTGCAGATATTAGCACTGAAGGATGCCAAGTCTGCATCTTCCTCTGATAGCTGGCTAGCTATGTCTTGTGTTGTTGCACTAGCTTGGTATTTGGCTTCATTAGCAAAGATACTGGCTCGCTAGTTTTTAACTGTAAACTTAGCTTGGCCATCTTGACAGAGGTCTGGGAAACGTTATCAAACTTGCTACATCACGCTCTCGGATATCAGTGTAATCAGATATGAAAGCGGCTTGATTCTCTTTGTCAGCATCTCACATGACACTCCTGTGGTACAGGCAGGTGTTTGCTGTTCTGTTCACATCAGCTTAGCTTAGTACACTCTAAAAAATGATACATCAGTTTAGCTTAGTACACTCTAAAAAATGATACATCAGCTTAGCTTAGTACACTCTAAAAATGATACATCAGCTTAGCTTAGTACACTCTAAAAATGATACATCAGCTTAGCTTAGTACACTCTAAAAATGATACATCAGCTTAGCTTAGTACACTCTAAAAATTATACATCAGCTTAGCTTAGTACTCTCTAAAAGTGATACATCAGCTTAGCTTAGCACACTCTAAAAATGATACATCAGCTTAGCTTAGTACACTCTAAAAGTGATGAACTCTACACAATGGACTCCCAGACTTGCACATTCTGGAAAAGGGCCCAATGGCATCTTCTCAGAGGACTGTTTAACTGGCATCCTACCTGTTTATTCAGTTATCGTTTACAGTTGTACTTGTCCATTTGGTTTACACCTTACATTCAGTTTGGTTGATACTTGTATTGTTCTTGATTGTAGTAATAAACTGTTCATTCATGAACGTTCACGAACAGTTTGCCTCGTCCGCGTGTGACATGCCATTACTGTGCCTCTAGCTTATACACTGCTTGGTAATATTGGAGGTCATTTCATGATTTCATGGAGTCAGATTAATCGTATTTTCCGCAGTATTTACCACTCTAATGCATTCTTCAAGTTCAGACATGCTTAAGCCTCCCAGCTGGGTGTCTTTCCATCGATTTGGTAACACTCCTGGCTGTCTTGCAGTATGCTACTATTCATCCTACTATTGCAGTATGCTACTATTCAGCCTACTATTGCAGTATGCTACTAATGCAGTATGCTACTATTCATCCTACTATTGCAGTATGCTACTATTCAGCCTACTATTGCAGTATGCTACTAATGCAGTATGCTACTATTCAGCCTACTATTGCAGTATGCTACTATTCAGCCTACTATTGCAGTATGCTACTAATGCAGTATGCTACTATTCAGCCTACTGTTGCAGTATGCTACTAATGCAGTATGCTACTATTCACGCTACTATTGCAGTATGCTACTATTCATGCTACTAATGCAGTATGCTACTATTCAGCCTACTATTGCAGTATGCTACTAATGCAGTATGCTACTATTCACGCTACTATTGCAGTATGCTACTATTCATGCTACTATTGCAGTATGCTACTATTCATGCTACTGTTGCAGTATGCTACTATTCATGCTGCTATCCTAATCTTCTATGGAATGGTAGCGCAACCCCTGAATTGTCACTGGCTTATGTTGTCCTCCTAGCTGATTCCAAATCCTTCAGCTTGTCAACAAACGTAGATGTCTTGCTATCAATGGGGGGGACTACAATTGTGGGGAAACTGCTATTTGTATTTGACAGTAGTCTAAAAGTCAATTACACCCCAAAACTCACAAAAAAACACACTAAGAAATAGCCGTTCCTACACAACGGGGCTTTAATGCCTTGTCCAAATAACAGAAAGCACTCTTAGGCAGGAGGAGAGGAGAAGAGAACAGGAGGCAAGAGAGGTAGAGATGAGACTGGCCCACCAAGTCGAGTTTCATCTCTCACTTGAAATAAGGGCAAATTCATAGAAACATGAGAGGCTCTTTGGTGAAATATGAGAGGATAATTACTTCGAAGAACATGCAGTCAAAACCCAGAGACATCACTTGTGTGAGTTAAGTGTCTTTTGATGAGTGGAAATCCTGCGAAAGTCAGAATCTGTCGCTTAAGCTTTCTGATCATCATTAGGCCTCAGTCATCCAAGTCACACAGTACATGGAGTGCTCGTCAGCTTAACCGTCTGGAGCATTTAATACAGAGCACTGGACACTTAACATAGCCCATTTCCATATGTGTGCATGAATGACAATCAAAGAAGAGGCGCCATTGTTGGGAAAAAAGGAAGTGCAAGCCAACCAGAGACTGGAGAGTTATTATTGTGACTACAGTGAATAGAGAAAATCAATAAAACAAACTGCAGGAAGGAGTGAAATGTAACTGTAGTGGGAGAATCTGGAGATTGCCCATCACATTCACATACATCAGTGCTGAGTCAAAACAGTCTTAGGTTAAGCAAGTGTGAAGGAGAGTCATTCATTCATTCATTCATTGTGAGTCATTCAGCTGTTCATCTGCAGGTACTGTATGTGAAAATATGTTTCTTATGTAAATGCAACAGATCATGTTTGATTATTTAAAGGCTGGTCTTAAATATATTGGCACTGAGTATATGTCCATCTGAATAATGGACCCCATGGACATTGGTGCGTCAAAACAAACCTCTACTTTCAGTCTCATTAAATTGATTCACTGAGGTGAATTAACGAACGACTACATGTTCGTTTGTGTTTCGTGTCTCATGTGACGAGGGCTTATGCAACCCAATGAATAGGATGCCTTGGGCCTGGAATGAAGACTGAAGAAAATAAGGCTCAAAAGTGTGAAAACTGGGCTTTTAGAATGGAGAGGGACAGAAAAAGCAGGAAAGGCCGTTTCAGGGGAATATAACTTCTCTTAAGTACACTTGTCAAAATCTTATCACTGTGCTTAACTGTGTGCCTCCGCTTGGGAGTGATGAGACTGGAAATCACTGGAGAAACAGGAGTGATATGAAAGGAAGCGTAAAAAGTGAAAGTCAGCTCTCCCCAATGACCACACTAAAGCAACTATCGGAGCAATTTCCTTTTTTTTTTTTAACACTGGTCCAATGGCCATTCGTTTAAAATAACACAAAATA
>NC_045167.1:3365135-3367635 GCF_900700415.2 Clupea harengus | reverse complement strand
ACACACACACACACACACACACACGCCTCTCTAAATCCCCTTTTAATTCCCAGAGCTGGAACCATTCCAGCTCTACTTTGCCAGCCTTTGCCACCGCTACCATGGAGATACCTTGGCAACAGTAGAGAGGGCACAGTGATGCTGTAGGGAGGGGTGTGTGTGTGTGTGTGTGTGTGTGTGCGTGTGTGTGTGTGTGTGTGTGTGCATGAGTGTGCGTGTGTGCGTGCGAGCTATGTGTGTGCGTGCGTGCGTGTGTATGTGTGTCTGTGTGTGTTCTGGGGAGACCCTCATCCTTTACTGCAGTATCCCACAGGAAAGATTTTGCCTTAACGTTGCTTCCTCACGGAGCAGCTGACACTACATCACATTATTACGCCATTAATATCCTCTTCATTAAAATGACTCAGTGGCTCAGTAAACATGAACTGAATTCATACACCATACGTAATATTAAATGCAAGTTCATAATTTGCCTAATTTGAACAATTGCATAACACTTTACATCTAAAATCCTTATATAATTGCAAATGAGTTCTGGGAATGTGATGTAAGTAAAACACAATGAGGAACCTTCATGTGATGGACATACCCCACAGGAGTCGAGTCAGCACTCACACACAGCCAACTGCTAGCTAATGCTAACACATACTGGAACCTGTTTCTCTATTGCGTAATTCCACCAGAATCTTAATCACAACACCTTGCTCGGCCCCACAAAATCAGCATACACACCGACACCTAACCGTGTGTGTGTCTTACCATGAAATAGCTATAGTCAAGCTCTCTTGAAGAGTCTTAAACTCTTCTGAGATCAAACGCTTTCAGATGAGCTGGACTGTGTATTCCTGATAGTATTCAAGACCAGATCAGTTTGCCTTACGTTAAGTTAGTTGTTCAAACATGGATAAACTTACATAAGCTGTTATGCAATCCTAAAAAAGTTACAGTAGCTCTTTTTGGGTTCCAGAGAGAGGTCTTCATTGACGGCACATTGCAGTAATTTTAGCATCACTTAAACTTCTTCTGAAATATTACATGCTATTAATAGTGTAAATTAGCCACTACTGATTTTGGTCATTATAGCTTAACCATTAAGGTTACATCCTAATTATTTACACAGTCACAGGTCATTTGAGTACCATCAGCTGAATTCACTCTGATCTTAACGCCACCCACCCTGCACTCTGATATAACCACTGCATTGCTCATGCTGAGAAACCAAACAGCACCCCTCACACACACTCTCTCACACACACACACCTAACACACTCACATGCACACACACAGACACACACACACACACACACACACACACACACACAGAGAGACAGACACACACCTAACACACTCACATGCACACACACGGACACACACACACACACACACACACACACACACACAACACATAATTCTCCTTGGCTATTGTAACGCTGAAATATTCCCCCAGTGACACAGACTCCAGATTAATGCTACTGTATCACATTGCAAAACCACCCACCTCCATCTGTTAGCAGTGACTGTTTTTAACACATAATTATCACCTGCGGTTCACCACCGTAACTACTGGCTACAGCTGCGGCACGATTGCTGCCTCTGCCCGCTTAAGGTCACGGCCCCCCCCGTCATCCCCTCTGTACTTTTGGCAGCATGTGTCAGTCAGTGTTTAATTCTTCTAAAAAACTGGAGGGCTGCCGTCTCTCCCGAACCGTGGCTCCTCACCAACAACCAGCCCAAACATCTGCAGCTCACCCGCTGCTGCCTCTCAGCCCTTTAACTGCATTAGCGTGGCATTACCGTGCCGAGGTAATCCCTGCCCTTGCCCCCCGTCCCAAATTCCCCCCAATTCGGCTGTATGTCTTCTCCGCCGCTAGGCCTCGCACGCTAGCGCGCACAGAATCGCCGCGGCGACACCGCCGCACGCCGCCACTGCCGCACGCCGCCACCCTTCTCTTTTTTCTCCCCGTGTGAGCATGAGTTGGGGGCGGTAGAAATGAGACTTCCTGGGGAACAGGTGCTTCGGAGAGGAAGTGCCTGGCGGAGGAAAGTGCTGACTGAGGATGAGGGGCTAGAAGGGGAAGAGCCTGGAGCTGCTGCAGCTCTACTCATCTGAAGCAGCACACACACACACACACACACACACACACACACCGACACACACACACACACACACACACACACACACACACACACACACACACACACACACACACACACACACACACACACACGCCTCTCTCAGCTCTACTTACATCTGAAGCAGCACACACACATACACACACACACACACACACACACACACACCGACACCACACACACACACACACACACACACACACACACGCCTCTCTCAGCTCTACTCATCTGAAGCAGCACACACACAGACAGAGTGGGACACACACACACACACACACACACACACACACACCGACACACACACACACACAACACGACACACACACCGACACACACACACACACACACACACACAGACACCACACAC
>NC_045167.1:3355135-3360135 GCF_900700415.2 Clupea harengus | reverse complement strand
AAGCGCAATGTCTAGACCCATACCACCAACTCCACGCAGAATGCTGTAAGCTAGCGGTCTCCACGCCAGATCACTCGGTCCAGTAAACAGTTTCTGAATAACTGTAAACCTGTAAGTGTCTCTTCTTGCTGCCAGGTGTATAAGTCCTTGTCCTCCGTCCTCTTTTGAAAGAAAAGAACTGCTTGGGGGACCCAATGCAACTTGTCCCAGAAAAAATTCACCATCTCCTTCTGAATGCTTTCAATGAGCCAACAGGAGGTTCAACACAAGCAAATTTGTGCCATAGTGCAGAGGCCACCAAGTTATTGATGATGATTGCGCGTCCCCTGTACGACAATTGGGGGAGCAGCCATCTCCACTTATCTAAGCGTCCTCTGACCTTGTCCAAAACCCCTTCCCAGTTCTTGTTAGTCACAGTGTCATCACCTAAAAAGACGCCGAGATATTTCAACCCCCCCTTCTTCCAAGACAAGCCCCCTGGTAAACCTGGGCGTTGTCCAATCCACTCCCCTATTACGAGAGCTTCGCTTTTCCCCCAGTTCACCCTTGCAGAGGAAAGCAGATTAAATTCTTGCACAACATTCTTAAGTACATTTATATCATCATCATCATTTATGAAAACAATAACATCATCTGCATAGGCAGACAAAAGAAACGGTCATTACAGCATGGCACCGAAAGACCTTTCAAGTTGGCGCGTAACTTGTGCAAAAAAGGTTCTATCGCAATAGAATATAACATACCCGACATGGGACATCCCTGCCTGACCCCTCTTTGTACCTTAAAAGGAGCACTCAGGCCACCGTTCACCTTCACAATACTTTCAATGTTACAGTACATGGTTCTGATCATAGATATAAAACCCACACTAAATCCTAAGGACTCCAATGTGTACCACAGATATGGATGTTCCACACGATCAAAGGCCTTTTGCTGGTCTAGTGAAATCAGCCCAGCATTGGTACCCAGATTTCCAAAGACTGCCAGCAAATCTCTTACTAAGGTTATATTATCAAAAATTGAACGGTTAGGTATGCAGTAAGACTGGTCAGAGTGGACAACCTGTGCCATTACTTTTTTAAGTCTCATTGCCAGGGGCCTTAGACAAGATCTTATATTCTGTGCATAGGAGAGAAACAGGGCGCCAGTTACTTATATCTTGCAAGTTTCCTTTCTTTGGCAACAGTGTAATGATCGCCCTACGGCAGCTAAGAGGTAGTAAGCCTTTTTCTAGGCTCTCCCTTAGTACCTCAAGGAGATCCTTCCCCATAATGGACCAGAAAACCTTGTAAAAACTAACCGGTAACCCATCAATTCCTGGGGAAACCCCCTTCTTCATAGAAAACAGAGCCTGTTCAAGCTCCAGGTGCGTCAAGACCTTGTCCATCTCCAAACAAGAGTCCTTATCCACTTTGGACAACCCATTAAAGAAAGTATTGTCATTGACAAAAGCGTCACAGCGCATTAACTCACTCTTATAAAGTTCTGAGTAAAAACGCGTAGCACAGCTACGTATCTGAGCAGGTTCTGTGAGCTCTTGGCCTGTTACAGACCTTAGAGCATGTATGAGTCTGCTCTGACCATTTTTCCTCTCCAAATTGAAAAAAAATTTGGATGGAGCATCCATTTGCACCGCACCTTGGAACCTCGAACGGACCAGGGCCCCTTGTGCTTTAAAGTCCATCAACCCAGCAAGCATATTCTTTTTCCGTTTTAGAACTTTACCATTATCTACATTTCCTGTGGAAGCTGCTAACTCTTGCAACTCCACAATTTCTGACTCTAAAATTTTCATTGACCGGGCTATTTCCCCAGAAACATTCACAGTATACTGCTGACAGAGCTGCTTAATTTGTATCTTTCCACAATCCCACCATTGTTCCAAAGAAACATACGCACTCTTCTGCTCTTTAAAGTTTTCCCAAAAATAAGTAAAAACATCTACAAAATGTCTATCCTCTAGAAGACACGTGTTAAAATGCCAATATGCACTTTTGGACTTAAAAGAAGCCACAGATATGCAACAAATAACTGCACAGTGATCTGAAAAGCTAACTGGACAGATCCTACATGATTTTGAAGAGCTGGCTTGATGATTAAAAACATACATCCTGTCAAGCCTGGCCAGAGATAAGGAATTACCTCTACTGTGTGCCCATGTATACTGTCTTGCACTTTGATGCATGCTCCTCCAAAGGTCGCAGAGATCGTATGTTTCAATCATTTGGACAACAGCCCTTTGGGAAGCAGTATGTGGTTCCAAATGATTCCTATCCAGTTTATCATTTTGTGTGCAATTAAAATCTCCACCTAAAAATAACAAATCATCAGTTTTTAAGCTTTTTAAGGTATTGCCAATTATACCTAAAAATAAAACTCGGTCTGGCCCTTCTGTGGGCGCATATATATTCAAGAAAACTATGTTCCAATTCTCAAACTTTGCCACCACTTTGACGCAGCGTCCCTTAACGATCTCATCCACCTCATAAGAGAGGGGTATACAGGCCTTAGAGAAAAGAATCGCCACCCCTCCACTTATGGAGGACTTGTGGCTTAGGATAGTTAAACCATCCCCTTCTCTCCGCCAGTCAACCTCGTTTTTTTGATCACTATGCGTTTCTTGCAAAAACATCACGTCTATGCTTTTTAACTTTACGAACTCAAAAACCGCCATTCGCTTTTTACTATCTCTGGCGCCGTTTACATTCAGAGTTCCAATATTGAGATTAGTATTCATATTTACAATCGCTAAAAAAATTATCATAACAACCGTAAAACAGTAGGCAGGAAAATCAAACAGCAGCCTCACCACCGCTCCGAAGTTGTTTTCGTACCTCATTTACTTTTTTCCGAAGTCGATAGACTTCGGGTTTAGAAAAAACTCCATCTCTCAATAAACAGTTAACATCATTTACAAACTGCACTCTATCCTGAAAATAATCTTCTACACGCACCCCCTTCAACCCCTTAGTGTCTTGTAGAAACTTACTTACTTCTTCAGCTTTGTAAACAACGGGCAAGTTTTCAGCCTGCGAACAACCTGACCAGCTGGAATCAGATGAGTATCCGTCTACGGATTGATCCTCCTGAGTACATCCAGCTATCCAACCATAGAAGAGGGGATTATCGTGCCTGTCCTTCACACTGCCTCTTCTCCATACCCTCTGGGACGTCTCGGGCTCCAGCCATTATGAGAAGAGCTGATTGTCCATCTTGGCAGCGCCGGCTTGGAGAATGGGCCCCGATAACCGATGGGAGTCCCTGTGGTGGAGGAACCGCCATGCTGTCCACTTCCTCTCCTCAGCCCCGATCCATCACTCCTCAGTGCATCCCTCCACACACCTCCCCATCCCCGTCTCACTAACCTCCTTCGTCATTCACTCCTCTTCTTGCTACAATGTTCTCCTTACCTATTTGTTTTCATATATATATATATGAACTGAACTTGACTGGGCTTCAGTGCGAAGTTGATGTCCTGCTGTGTGGTTCATCCACCAGGGCACGCATGGCCACGTGAACAGCTGACATTTCATATGTAGGCCATCGGCACACGGAGGACAGCAGAACATGGAGAGAACGCCCAGCAAAAGTTCACCAGCACATTAATCAGAAAATGTTGATGGATACTAAAAGAAAGTAATACTGAACAAAAGAAAGATAGGAAAAAAAAAGTAGAAGAAAAAAAAAGATGCACACCAATGTTCAGTTCACCAAGTGCACCTGATGCGTAGCCGCCTCTCTTCAGATAAAGCACAGGCCTTGTGAGCACCTTCCGTTGCTGCCTAAACTGTTAGCATATACGCTCGCCCTCAGCTTGTGCAACCAGAGGGGACGTCTGAGGAACGGAGGTTTCTGCACGGGGCATCTCGACGGAGAACGGAGAGCAAACTACAATGGACTCAGCGGTCTGTTTGTTCAATCGACTCGAACACGGGAAAATACCTTCAGCACACATTAGCTCACGAAAGAGCAGGTTTAAACCCTTCTGAGACAAGAGGGGGGAAATATTGTCAGATCCCTCACTTGGTTTTGTCTGCTAAATCCACATCAATTAGCGCTCGAGAATAGGACGGGACAGGTTAAAGATGCTTAAGCCTTCGGACTAGCGAAGCATGAAGAGAGCTCCTCTCCGAGACGCTAAGGAAGAGATTTAGTTACTCTGTGATGGAAGTCTGGCTGTGAAAGAAGCCCCCCAAGTGTGTGAGAACCCAGAACAGCATCACTCAACCGTTTTCTGTAGCAGAAAACTACCCAAATCACATTCTGACAACAGGCACGTGTTCAAAAATAGCACACTGATGAAAACCACCACAGCTCCGCTTTTTTTTTTTAATCCTCAAGAATAGCACCGATCAAATGCAGCATGCAAAGAAGAAAGAACAGACCAAAAGCACCGCGCGCGCACACAATGGAACAGGCTGTTCAGGCAGGCTAATGACGCCACCGAGCACAGGCCATAGCACAGACCCCAAACAGACAGAGCCGCAGACAGGCAGGACCAGAGCGAGACAACAAACACCACACACAGACACGCGTCACCCAGAAAGACAACAAACACCACACACAGACACGCGTCACCCAGAAAGACAACAAACACCACACACAGACACGCGTCACCCAGAAAGACAACAAACACCACACACAGACACGCGTCACCCAGAAAGACAACAAACACCACACACAGACACGCGTCACCCAGAAAGACAACAAACACCACACACAGACACGCGTCACCCAGAAAGGTGAGAGAGAAATAACATCTTCCCCCCTGCTCTATGTTTTCCTCGCTGCGTCAAGACACACACGGACGGACACATGCGGCGGCGTCAAGACACACACAGACACATGCAGCGGCGTCAAGACACACACATGCGGCTGCGTCAAGACACACGGACGGACACATGCGGCGGCGTGTCCAAAATGTCAGGCGGGATTAGGGGAGGAAAGGTCAGAGTAGGGCTGTGAAAGTGAGCACCACTCTCTCTCTCTCTCTCCGTCTT
>NC_045167.1:3287635-3352635 GCF_900700415.2 Clupea harengus | reverse complement strand
TATGGGGGTTCTTCATTGAAGAGTTTGGATGGTCCCCCTGAATAGTTTGGATTAAAATGACAACCTGATGACTAATGAGAGTGTGGGCGTTTAAGTCATGAGCTTGATTAATTGGCGATCCTGTGTAACGGGCTAATCTGCTGCAGTGTGTTAGGGGAGCAGTGCCTGTGATGACTGCTCTGGCTGGTATCAGTGCTGCCCAGACCCGCTGGGTATTAGAGGAGAGAAGAACACATCATATATGTGTTACAGTCCACAGAGGATAATACTGCGGAGATACCGTTTGTTGTGTACCTGAATCTTCTCCGGTACACTCTACGAGCGACTGGGTAAACAGCATGGTAAAAGCAATTTCAGGGAATGTGACCCTGCAGGGAAAGATGAGCTCGGACTGAGAACTCTCAAGAGTAACACTCAAACAAATTCTGATCCAACTCAGTCAAAGCAGGTTGGGGCCAGAGATTTCTCAGGCAGGCTGGAGAATGTCCGTAACAGAGGAGGACTGCCACTGACATTGCACAAGGGGTAGGGTGACATGGCACCGAGCGGTCAAACAAGAGAAGAGATTTTTTTTCTGCATGTATTTGAGCCCAAAGCTGACTGCAGAAGTAGGGATTAAAGCTCAATCTCCTAAACTAGTTTATCTTTAACAGCCACTGGGTGTTTTGACGTAGCTGGTCATCACCTGAGCCCCGGTTAAGCTGACCTGAGCATGGGTGAACTGCTCAGACCGAGGGTCGGACACCAGATAAATGATTGGGCAAAACAGGTTACCATGTCAACAGTGAAGGCCTCTTATTGGTGGTCTGAACGGGACAGTGATGTCTTTCCGCATAACAATAACAATAATAATATTTGTATTTATGTGGCAATTGTAGAAGTACAAAGTGTTTTACAACCCATATCAATCAACAAAAGATCAACAATGCTAATAGGACATAAAAACCCTAAACAAACGTAATAGGGTAATAAACATCCTAATAAAAGAGAGAGAATACCTAAATATATACATACATAAAAATATAACAGAGGAAAGCATAAAAACCTAAAATAAGAGGAAATAAGAGGAAAAACAAGACAAAAGCTGACGAAGGCTGTTCCAAAGTCTGGGTGCCACTACTGCAAAGGCTTTATCACCTTTTGTTCTTAATCTTGATTTTGGAACAGCCAAGCGGGTCTGGTGTGAGTACCTTAAGTGCCTTGTGGGGGTACAAACAACACCAACAGGGTACACCACCTGAGCAGTTCCTGTATATAAGTGGGTGCTTGACCATGGAATGCCTTACAAGTGATTGAATTTTTGTTTAAATCAATTCTACATTTTTCAGTTCAGAAAAGAGGGCATTACAGGGATTAAGTCATGAGGAAATAAAGGCATGGATACGTTTTTCAATACCTCCATGGTCTAAAAATGACCTCACTTTGGCAATATTTCTAAATTGATAAAAACAGGATTGCACCAAGGACATAAAATGATCTGAAACACACCCACATTTCTGGACACCAGTTTTTCAACCAGTTAGAAGAGTGGCCTGGCCCAATTATAAGTACCTTTGTTTTTAAGGTGTTGAGTTGGGTGAAATGACTTATGTCAGATATGCATTTATGGATAGTCTGCAACTCGCCCACCTCATGTGGCTTGAAAGACAAGTAAATCGGAACATCATCAGCGTAGAAATGAAAATTTACATTATGATGTCTAAGGACATGACCTAGTGATAGCATACGTACAAAGTAAAAAGTAAGGGTCCTAAAATAGATCCCTGAGGGACAACATAGAGAACAGGAGAGGCAGAAGATATTTGATCACCCACAGACACCATAAAACATCTGTTCTTAAGAAAAGAACATCCACCAAAGTGCAGACCCTGTGATACCCACCCTACACAGACTTAGTCTGTCAATTAAAATAGTATGGTCCAGTGTCATAGGCTGCACTTAGATCAAGCAAAATTAAGACGGACATCTCCCCAGCATCTGCACTCAACAGTATGTTATTCCAGACTCTTAGAAGAGCGGTTTCAGTACTGTGATGTTGCCTGAAACCAGACTGAAGTTTCATTTTGCCCTAAGATATCAAGTAGCTGCTTAGCAACAGCTTTTTCTAATAACTTTGAAAAAAAAAAGGAACTTTGATGATAGGCCTGTAACTGCTGAGTTGTGAAGCATCCAAGTTAGGTTTTTTCAGCAGAGGCTGCACAACTGCCAATTTGAAATGGTCAGGAACTCAGCCAGTAGTGAGGGAGCGGTTTTTCAGATCCAGCAACGCAGGCCTGATAGAGTCGAGGACCTGTTGCAGACCCCTTGCGGAAACAATATCCAGCGGAGTGGAGGGGGGTTTAGCACTGTGCACTAGGGGTGGGGGAAAAAAATCGATTTTTCGATTTCTCTCGATTCTCTCTAGAACGATTCTGTCTCGATTCAGAAAAGTTCATAATCGATTTTTTGATAAAAAAAATAAATAAAAAAATCTTTTTTTTTTTTTTTTTTTTTACACATCCATTTTGTGTTGAAATGCAAGCTGCATCGATTATTGCATTGTTCATTGAAAGTCATAATTGTGACAAGGAAAAGCTTTTTCTCTAATAAAAAATAGAGAAGGTAATTCATCTGTTGATTTTCTTTAGTAGGAAGTGATTTGAGACTCTGAGTAGCAAACTCAAATGTTTTAAAAATCGACATGCATCGATAATCGTTTTATCGGTTTTGAATCGATAATCAGTTTTGAATCGATAATCGGTTTAGAATCGATAATCGGTTTAGAATCGAATCGTTGACCACTGAATCGGAATCGAATCGAATCGTGAGGTGCCAAGAGATTCCCACCCCTACTGTGCACTATACCTAGATATTAAGATCACATAGTGAAATAAGTGAAAAGAAGGAGCTCAACAACACCCACCTGGAGCCATGAACCTCCACTACTGAAGCAGGTGAAGCCATGTGACTATTTACCTTATTTCTAAAGAAAACAAGGAATTCCTCAAGGTCAATGCCAGATGGAATTGAGTCTTTAACTGGGTTCACTAAGGTGTTTGTTGTTTCAAATAAGAACTTGCCACTTTAACTTTAACATGACAGGTGAAGGGCAGTGAGGAAAATCTCTCTTGCTCAGTGGGATGTGGTTAAAGGGCCCACAGCAAGCCTCTTTGCCCTGCTCTATGGTTATATGCTGCCGGCCACAACAGGGCATCATGCAACCTCCTCTGGGGGATGGGTTCCATTTTACATAGCCTCGCTCCGCCCATCTATTGCTCCCAGCTCAGTCTGTGCTGTGACTATAGTATGGCATTACTTTCCCCTAGATGAATCAATACGCCACTCCGAGTGTCCCACCAATCAGAGGACAGTGGAGGTGGCTAAGTGTGATGACCTAGAAATTTAAAATGTAGCAACAACAATGGCGGCAGTGCTAGACGAAGCAATACAAACAGTAGAAGCAACGCAAGCAAACATTAAAGAACTGAAGCCTGAGCAAGAAGAATGTGCAATATTATTTATCGAGGGAAAATACATTGTTGTCTTATTGCCAATGGGGGTAATCTATCAGCTTGCACTGTTGGTGGCAAAGTAGGAAGTATAGCAATCCCATAATGGTCAATGTCAATTGGTGAAAGGCTAGTCCAATGGTTTCAAAATTTGAGTCTGGTTATATACCAGTATACATTTTACCCCTTTTTACACACACACACACACACACACACACACACACACACACACACACACACACACACACACACACACACACACCAGTTTAACTAGCTACAACATAGGTTACTATTAACGATAAATTGGATTGTTCCTGATACAGACTAGCCTATTTAGCGAGCCAAAATGCAATGTTTCTTAGTAGGCCTAGCTACCCAGCCTGTCCACAAGTAGGCTTATTAGCCTACTTAGAATGTTAACAGATGATGACACTCAGTTGATTACCCGATTTACCTACAATCTGTCTATCAAACTGTTGGATAAAAAAGGGAAAAGACTTAGTTACCTGTCCAGTCCGCTGCATGACTGGGCTACAGCTTGCACTGTGCCTTGCCAAAATCAGTGACAGATGTCTAGACCAATATGAGACTCGTAAATGACACATTTAGTGAGGGCTTATTATCTTATGGGTCACAATCTGTGTGAGGGGACAAGATGTATTAACACTCATCCCTTTCCGATAATTGTAACATTGCCAAAATTCTATGCTTAAAATATTGTTTGAATAATTGCTAAATATACTGTATGTATTATTTGTCACATTATGTTGGGTGGGCTTGTGCCCACCCTGAGTAAATGGGCATGATGCCAGTGGGATCTCAGGTTTGACCGCCAGACAGCGGTACCTTGCCCAGCACCAGCTCCCATTTCCTGCGGTTAGCCACAACCCCTTTGAGGGCCAGAGCATCTCCCACCACTGTGAGAAGTACATTATCTACCTCAGGCTCAGAGGCAAGGAAAGCCGTGGGAAGCGTCATCGCAGCTCCTGCTAACAGAGGACAACAGATCTTAGACGACAGGCCTCTTAGCGTGCCGAGCCTATTTCTCTTCCTGTCACCATCCTCATTCCCCAACCCTGCTGTCTCTCCCTCCCCCCCCCCTCCCCCCTCTCTCTCTCTCTCTCTCTCTCCCTCCACTCTTTCTCTCTCTTTCCCTCCCTTCCTCCACTCTGTCTCTCACGCTTTCTCCCTCTATTCTCTCTCTCTCTCTCCTTCTCTGCCTCCCTCCCTCCACTCTCTCTCTCGCTTTCTCATTCTCTCTAAGATCATTCTAAAGCAGATTCTTTCCCTCCTTTCTCAACATTATTTATGCCCTCACTCCATATCCTTAAGAAATGGGGGTAAGGAGCAAAATGTGGTTTCCTCTCTAACTGGGTTACATGTTTCTGCAAATAGCCATAGCATATAATGGGGAAGGACCCCCCCCCCACACACACACACACACACACACACACACACACACACAACCTAATTCCCCAAAGTCTCTGAAACCTCTCTTGAGACTAAGGCAGAAAAACACCTTATACACTTCTCCATGTGCTACCTAACACAAAACAGGCCATGCTGTCTTCTTTCAAATCCCCTGGTTTAAATTCTTTAACCCACAGGCCTTGTACCCACCCGTACCCAGAGGCGTCAGCATCCCCCTGCTGGGATCCTCTCCAGCCTCCACAGCACAGCCAAGCAGACACAGTTCTACCATATTAACAAAAGAAGCAGGAGCAGTACTAGCATGCGGCATCAAGTTGCTTTTGAGGATCCGTTGCTAAAAATTCTTCAGACATTTTTTTTTTCTGCCTATCCTCCTCGCTCTTTTGAAATGTGTCCTCTGTCAGGAGAATGTTTGACTGGGTGAGATTAACCTCACAATCCTGCTGGGGGAAAAAAACGTCGAGGCATGTCCTCAGCTGTCATTTCTGGTCATTTTAATTTGCCATGATAGCCATTTTCACTCTGCAGATCAGCTCTTCCTCAAAATGTTCCATTAGCAAGAGAGTGCTCAGAGAGAGTGTGGATCTAGGGTGTTTTTTGTGTCAAACTGATTCTGAACCAGGACTTCTTTTTGATCAATATAAGGTTAGGATTAAGTTGAAACAGGGTTGGGTTATTCCAGTGTTAGGCTGCTTAGGTAAGAACAGATCAAGGGTTTGGTTAAAACAGGGGATAGGTTCAGTGCCATGGCCCCTGTTTTCTGCTATCAGGCAGATGACGGATAGACACGCAGATGGTTTTAAGGCCAACAATATGCATTCATCTCATGTTTCTCTATAATCTTCATTTAGCATGCAGTCCGCTGTGTCATGTGATGCCAGCCATGGAAGCAGCGATGGGGATAAAGTGAAATGACAGACTGAGAGGATGGTGCCAGGTCCCCCCCCCCCCCCCTCCTCTCTCTCTCTCTCACTCACTCACTCTCTCACCCCCCCCCCTCTCTCTCTCTCTCTCTCTCTCTCTCTCACTCACTCTCTCACCCCCCCCCTCTCTCTCACTCACTCACTCCCCCCCCTCTCTCTCACTCACTCACTCTCTCACCCCCCCCCCCCTCTCTCTCACTCACTCACTCTCTCACCCATGTATGTGTTGACTATTGGCTTTGCATCAGATCAGCTCAAGGCAGTGATTTCCCCATTATGTGAATGCCTCGAATTGTATTCCTTTACTCTAGTGAGTCCACAAAGCAAGTTGATATTTCTTTTTAAGCCCATCGTGAAACCTAACGCAATAACAGAAGAACAACGGGTGTAATTGACGGCTTAAATGGGCTGCATCCACTTTCTATGGATTCATTTGTTTTTGTCATTTGTTTCCAATCACGGCCCACATCCTGTGCAGCTGCCCTGTATCTGTGCTGGCCTTGCATTCCCTCTTGTTAACAACACATTTTACAAGAAAATCTTCCCAGTTTGTCATTTTTAAACAGGTACCTCATGTTGCACTGACTCACTGTTTGAGAGGGTCCGCAGTGGGTATTTCTTTGAGGAATCATTCATGTACAACAAAGAGGGCAAGCAAGTCGTAAGCCTTCAATTCACCATGGAACAGAATGCAATGGCCACTCTAGCTGCAGTCTCCAGCCAGCCACCGAAACTCCATAACTTATACCAGAGAGCACGTAGCAGCTTAATGTGGGAACCAACCGCACAATACTCCCAACCTTCCCATGAGCCAAAGCGTTGCACACCACCCACTAGAGCGCCATACCTTTCGCCCCAAATGACACACTCAGAGGTCCCATCAGCCACCTCCACAGCACCGTTCAACAGCCAATACCAGCAAACCTTTTCTAAATCCTGATCCTGGAAAGAATGGAAAAAAAAAAAAAAAACATTTAAATTGCACAAGCTGATAAAAATCCAATCTTTTCTCTCTGTGCCCTCTCTGCAGTAAACCCTTAGAGTGATGTGCCAGGGGGCGGCTTAAAACAGCTTTACAATCCCTCTGCTGACAGCTACAACCTGCCTAGCCTTCAGAGCGTTCCCTGTTCATTTCCCCATCACCCAGACAAGCCTCCCTGACCCCTCACCCTTGACCTGAAACAACGCCTCACCTTCCTCCGCTGCTAGAGCAACACACACAGACACACACATCCATTGATGAGCTGATTTGATATATCTCCTCACAGCACTCACTTTAGTTTTCACCATCATAACTCCAGCAAAAGCCCCATAACAAACCCCTCATAGCACAGAGTGAGAGTCTACCCTTTTCCATCTCCTGCACTGCAAGGCACATCCCTCTGTCCCCACACACAGGGGTTCTTGGGTAAACCCTGCTAGTGCCACCACACAAGCATGGACTATCACTGGTACAGCCATATCTGAGGAGACTTCCGTGATGGATGGTGTTGCTGTCAGTGATACAATTTCCACAGAGTGCTGACTAAGCAAGAAAGGTACATAACCTATGTAGTGTACTGTACATCCATCAACAACACAAGCTACATATAAACCACATCTCTCTCTCTCTCTCTCTCTCTCTCTCTCTCTCTTTCTCACACACACACACACACGCACGCACAAACGCACGCACACACGACAATTCCTGCCTTAATCAATAAAGAAAAGATCTGGTTTAACAAGTCCCCTGTGCTGAAATGGACTCACAGTGAGATATCCCAGGCCACTGTGCTTGCCCTGCCTGTCGCCAAATAATTACACCGTGTCAAGTACACACTGTCATCATTTCTACCACACAACAAAGATGTTCCCGAAAGCACAACTGGTAAAGTGACATCCACTATAGTCACCGCATTACAGATGAACCTCGATCTCAGAAGCTTTAGCGAGGACATGTGCTGATGCTATCATGTCAAATATGAGGTTACGTGCGGTTTGTGTCTGGTGATGGAAATTACAGTTAGAACGTTAATAATAAATATCAGCAAAAGTGACAATAAATTAACCTGCTCCAGGAAAAGAGGTAAACCTGGGACGGTCTAGCAACCGAAGTTGATTCAACAAGTATATCATTTATTCCTGTGTAATGACTGAAAACCATCACAATGCAATGGTTGTATGTGCCATTACTATATAGCATTAAGACTTCGTATGCAGTTTTTTAAACAAAGCGATAAACAAAGCCATATTGCCAACATTCCCACGCTTTTACGACCCGGCAGCCACAGTCTGCCAGGAAACTGCTCAATAGTGCGAACTAGCCTGCGCTCTGGCAAGATGCTGAGTGTGACTGTGCAGTCCGCAACGTTAGCTCATGCGGCTACCTGCAAAAAGGGCAGTCGTTGGCACAACAGCGTTGCAATGCGCTCCGTTGCTTAGGACATAAAAGCGGCTAGAGCATCTTGTTCACATGTCGAGGTCTGTCTGACAGTCACACGAACTGGGAAACATCTGGACAGCATCAACGACCCTAAGTGCTTGTCAAGTTACACTTTTATGCTAATTTAAAAGCGGTTTTAATTTTCACAAACCTCCTGAATCCTGATGTTGTTTGTCGCCGTCAATCACGTGTAACCAGCGCTCACTCACCTTCTGCCTTAACTGAGATGCGGTCCTGTGTCCTCCCCGAATGCAACCCGGGAGGAATTTCAGATCCTCGAGCCTCCACCAGCGCCATCCAGCGCTGCAGCCAAAGCACAGAGCTCTCGCGAGAGTGCGCTGTTTTTCTCTTGCGTTGACATCATCGCATTTGAGCTGTGATTTGAGCCCCCTGCTGCCATCTAGCGGAACCCGACCTGACGCACTCACAAGAACAACAGTTACGTAATTACAAAGCCTTTATTTTGTAATTCGGTGTTTGGGGGCATGACATTGGTTTCCAATTGCTGCGTTCCCAGACCTCAAATCGACCTTAAAGGATGAGCGACACTTGTAACTTAGCGACTGCCAGGGGACTTGGTGAACTGCTGCGAGTATCCACCTGACTCTGAGAGAAAAAGCTAACTGACATATTAAAAAAAAACTTCTTGGTGTAGCCAACGCATTTTTAACCAAAGAAAGAGAGCCTTTTCTTTACATCACAAAAAAACGTTTAATGTATCAACACTTATCTTGTCATTCAATTGTCAGGTCTCATCATCATCCTTATCATCATAATCCATACTAATGTAGTGCTGTGATAAATCTTGTAAGTGATAACTTCAAGGATCAGGTGTGAAAAGCTGCTTTGTGAAGTTCGCACACATAGGGACAGATAGCAACATACTGTGGCCATTTTTCTCCTTTAAAGAAAACCACTTCAGTCTGCAAGCAAGTAAAGACCAATCACAGGTTTCGTGTATAAGCTGGTGGCCATGTTTGCACCCATTGCCATTGTGTGTGCAGTCAGCCTTAGAGTGTGTCTGTGTGAGAGACTGTGAGAGTGTGTGTATGTGTGAAAGACTGTGAGAGTGTGTGTATGTTTGAGTGACTGGGAGAAGTCCGCAGAGGTCTTCAGAGGTCGTCTGTCTCCCCATCAAATGGTATGGCATCCGTCTCCATGTCCAGGATGTGGCTGTGCTCATCGTTACACACCCAACCGATGGGCGTGCGGTTGAAGGAGGGTCGGGTGCGGATGTCAGACTGCTGCCCCGGCATTAGGTCAGGCTGCTCTGGGCACTTCAACACTGATGGCTGGAAGGTCAGCAGCTTGGAGCCCTGTTCAGCGCCTCCAAAAGGCAATGCCGTCCTGAGTGTGTGGGAAAAAATAGGCAGGAGATGGATTCGGTATCTTCGAGTTTTAAAACGCTTACATAAGGTTTCATCTTTCTCTTAAAAGAGAATTTCAAATGTTAGTAGCCAGACAATACAATTCAATAGGGTTATTTGAGAATCCACCCCATTGTCAGCAATGGAGACATTACCAATTATAATGCATCAGCTTCTGTCGATTACATTTCTGTATATACACTTGTTAAATGTGAGCAACTTTTCAGAACCCTCTGCCATGGCAGTTTTTATTTATTCAACCCATCTCCACACAATTTCACGTGATGCAAGTAAGTAGTAGAGTAAAGTGGATAGTGGATATTTTACCTGGTGACAAGTCTGTACTTGGGCTGGTATATTACCTGTTAAAAGTCTTGAACTTTGGCAGATCCTTGTGCACTTGTGGTCCAGGCATCCGTGACTGCATGGTTGCCCGAAGCTCCTCATCCCCCTTCATGGCACGTTCCCATGGAGACATGTACGTCTTGATATACTCCTGCCTCCTCCTCGCTTTCTCTGCAGCCACATCAACTTCCTCTGCACTCAGAGAAGAAGACCTTTAACACCACACACACACACACACACACACACACACACACACACACACACACACACACACACACACACACACACACCTCCCCATCAAGCCATCCCTCATGAACTATGATATTCTGACCTCTGCTCTTTGCTCTGTGTTTGGGAAACATTTGACAATAATATGCCAATGGGTATCTTGAAGTAGTCATTTATTGTTAACAGTTTTTCTCGATTGATTACATTCAAAAACTGGAACTTATGGCACAATGACCACAACCTGTAACTCATGTGCCAACTCCCTAAACCAATTCTGCTAAACTATAAGCACAATTATGTGCTTTAGACACAGATTTCAATTGTTAACCGCACTTTCTTCAACTCACAACACACAATTATCTGCTTTAGACACAAATTTCAATTGTTAACCACACTTTCTTCAAAACACTAAACACCATCCTCTCTACTTTGCACACTTCATCAATGCCAAAACCTCCTTGTGTTCAGACAGAACACACTGCTATTCAATTGGCAAAACTTCCATTTCCAAGGCTGTTGTGCAATTTGAAATCAAAGCTTTAGCAATATGATGGCCACAGGTTAGCTCCTGGTTTGGAGAACAATTGATGGCAACATTGAAGTGAGAGGTGATCAGAAAGGCAGAGGAGTGAGAGTAAGAGGAGGAGGAGGAGGAGGAAGAGGATGAAGAGAAAGAGCAAGAAGGAGAGCCATTATCTCTGATGAGATTCGGGCCACTGTGGTCAACCCTGTGGTCAACCATGGTTTGACCATGCAGGAGGCTGGCCAGAGGGTTCAACCAAATATAAGCCGCTTCTCAGTTGCATCCATTCTCTGGACATTCAGAAGAGGGAATAGGTAAGAAACACTACTATGACAGGAAAACACTAGTTTGAATGCCAGGAGCATAGTATTCTTGTATTTTCCATTGTACTGTATCTGTAAAATTACGTAAACAAATACAAAGTGCAACCATTGATGACCAAGACTAATTCCTAAACATCAATACAGTGAGCCTAGCCACAGTGGACTGTGTTCTAAGGCGGAACACCTTGAGAATAAAGCAGTGTACAGGGTGCAGTAGTTTTTTGTCCTTTTTTATTTTACATTTTTCTTTCTTTTTTTTTTTGACTGTACTGGCCTATATCCTATTGTTTGTTCTGTGCAAATCATTTACACATTCATTTGTGTTTGCTGTGATGTATAGGCTACAGCACTTTTGGAAAAAATAAAGAAATATTTTAGTTGTTACTGTATATTTGTGTGTTGTTTTATATTTGCGTAAAAACATTATACAGTTATATTTTACTACAGGAGTAAGCGTATAGTAACATAATGTTCCTGATAAGGCCTTCATACTGGTGTTTTCCCATTTCATAGTAGTGTTTTCCATTGAGCACATCAGTGTTCAATCGGTGCTTAGAATGTCTACTCATATAATGGGCTGTGTTTGTCATTAGAAAACAAAGTACCCTTTTGAGGTGACATAACACTGTTTTGAAAGCAAAGTTGCCTTTTGCAGGATGTATAAAGGGTTTTGCATTTTGTGTGACTGGTTTTGGGATTTGTGTTTTGAGGAAACGAGGCATGCTTTCAAAAAATGTGTGTTACCAATTGAGAAAAACTGTAAGCTCAATCTAATCAAGTAATGGAAAGTATCTGGACTGTCTGACCAGCAAATGGAAGGAAAGGTACCTTTGGGTTCAGGCTTTGGGGGAACTGGTGGTGGGAGCATCTCACAGCCTAGAGAGGGAACCAGGTCCTGCAGATTTAGCTGGAGAAGGACCAAGGACCATATACACAGATCAGATCAGTCTCTAAGCTGTTTTAGTATGCATGTTTGGTTTGTGTGTGTGTGTGTGTGTGTGTGTGTGTGTGTGTGTGTGTGTGTGTGTGTGTGTGTGTGTGTGTGTGTGTGTGTGTGTGTGTGTGTGTGTGTGTGTGTGTGCGTGTGTTTGTGTGTGTGTGTTTGTGTCTTACAGTGCACATCATTCTCTATGATGAGTCATTTCAGATTCCAGCAAAACATATGACTTTGTGTATCCTTTCATTAATAGTTAGGTTCTGAGGGACTACTCCATGAATGGATATATAACATTAATAGTCAGGTTCTGAGGGACTACTCCATGAATGGATGTATATTATATATGCCTAGCAAACTGACCCTGAAAAAATATTGATACCTCCAGTGGATCAGTGTATTGACGTCTCAAAACATATTGCCATATTGATCTTCTGGTTCCATCCCAGTGTGCAGTGTGTATGGTGTGTGTGTCCCTCACCATGTTCTGATCACTGACGATGAACTTCTCCACGCGCTGCTGACGCAAGTGGAACATCCTGGAGCCCTTGTTCGTCATCAAGGCCAGCTCCTCCAGCATCACGTCCTTGGGGGTCAGGATCTTGGTCCCCAGGTCAAACTCACTGGCTTCAGGATCGGATTCCTGATCTGTACAGTGGCAGAGATGCAGGCTTAAGGACAGCGAGAGGATACGCGGCCTTTGTAGTGTGCCATTTTGAATCTTGCCCTAATTAGATACCCTGCGGATATCCTTAAACATGTGTAAGGATCTCTCTAACTTGCCCGCACCACTCACAGTTTTCCTGATATGGTCCTTTCTGCAGGATATTCAGAGTAGTTTTATTCTAATAGAGATTACAGCAGGCAGGAGGGTGGAGGAAACTATTGTGAGGACCCGACAAAACAAAGATTTTATCAAATGCAATTCCTACTTCCTGCCCAGGGGTTCTTTTACATTGAAATATGGCCAAAGGTTAATTGCTGCTGTCAGTGCTGTGACAATCCAAGACAGTTCCAATGACAGGGTGACGTCATTAACAAATGGTCAACCGGGAGCTAAGGTTGTAAAGTGTGTAGAATCCAGAATCTGTGCAGTTTGTAAGTGAGTGAATGAATGAAACCAACATGTCATTACGTTTTTGCACGTTTGTATGTCTTTAGCGAAATGCCACTGACAGGATCTTTGTCCAGTCCTGGTCTAGTGGGACTCTGAACTGTACATGTGTATTGCACCATCAGTTCTGTCTTACCTATGGGTCAAGAGCAATGACATTAAATGTGACATTTGTATTTGAATAATTAGTCATGTGTAGTAAACAGTGAGAGGAGGATGATCAGGTAGATAAGTGCAGGCAGATAAGTGAACGGTTTATTGAGACAGTTGTTTTGATTTTTGTCAGGAAAGTGAATGAACCGCTTGTGTTTAGTGCTTAAAAGCAGCTGTGAAACCCTGGAGCAGCATCCACGAGGTGTCTGTGTCTGTCTGCACCTCTGAAAGAGATGGTTCTCACAGAAACACTACGGCTCATTAGAGAGGGAAAGGGGGGGAGGGGGGGGGGGTAATACAGAAGGTGTGGACAGCCATTTCTTATTGCTTTGTTTGCCCATAAATAGTTCATCACACCACAGCTTTTCAGCTGAAGTTTGCCAAACAAAATGTCTCTCAGAGCAAGAGGAAGATAATTACATTCTCCGTGATCTATATTTAACCGCAGCCCCTGATTATCAGCTGAGTTAACAAAACACACCAGTCCATCTGTCACATTTCATCTGTACATTTGACCACTTCCTGTTATTGAAACTGTCAGTCGACAACATATTTATATCTTCAATGTTTATACATTCAAACACAGATGGTGAGAACTGGTGTCAATGTATTACAGAAAATTCACACTCTGGTGTCCTTCCTGGATTCAGTTTCCATGACACTACAAGCATTTAGAAACTGTATTAGGTTTTAAATCCAATAAAATTACGGCCTTATCCTTAGGCTGGTGAGAAGTATGCGAAGGGGTATTGAGTTGCTGTTGGCTGGAGCCAAAGCAAGGGTCCAGGGGTGAGGGTATACATCAGAGTGCCTGATGCTGGGAGCACCGTGGAATGCTGGCCCTTCAAGCAGGACCAGGGAGAGAGAGAGAGAGAGAGAGGGGACTCAGGGATAGAAGATACCAGAGTGGGTAACTTATAATGGGCTGTGACATTTTAGAACATTCTGCCATGCATCACTGGCTGAGTCACATGCTTCTGTGGGGCTGGGGGCGTGGGCAGAGGGAGGGAGGGAGGGAGGGAGGGAGGGAAATAAACTGTAGAGCTGAGAACAGAGAGAGAAGCTGGTGGCACCAGTTACCTCGCCATCTGTTTGATTTCTGAGACCTCCCACGACAGCACTAACTGACCACTCCTAACTGACTGGTCCACAGACACTGAGAGCTAACTGGCCACTCCTAACTGACTGGTCCACAGACACTGAGAGCTAACTGGCCACTCCTAACTGACTGGTCCACAGACACTGAGAGCTAACTGGCCACTCCTAACTGACTGGTCCACAGACACTGAGAGCTAGTAGCTAATAGCTCTGTCTGGGAACTCGGGTATGGGGTGTGATTATCTCACAACGTGTGGGGCATTGGGCAACTCACCATCTTGTGGGATGTTGGTGAAGTCGGTGATGATTTTGGAGGGCTTTTTCCTCTTGTTAGGTGGAGCGGGGGCTGATTGAGGCATGTCTAAGGGGAGCCAAGGCACAACCAGATCAATAGACAGTTCCACAGCGTAACAATGGAGATGAAGCAACACATGCCTGAACATCTGAGACAGCAGCACAACTAGCTGCGTACTTGTTTATTAGTTATCATACGCAGAAAGTCATTCATCACTACCAAATTGTTTTCATATGTTGTGTTATATTTGTTCATGAACATGCAAGGTATTAGTTGAGTGGGGCCCCACAACGCCTCTGCCTGCCCACTCCCTAGTCGTCAATAAAATAATCAAACTGTCATTCAAAATGGCTGTCCTTTAGACTTAGCGTACAAAGTTTCTTGTGTGTCTAGGTTCAGTGCATTTGTGCAATTGGCAGAAAAAAAAAATTCGGCTCAAGAGTTTTCATCATGAAGTCTCTGTTGGAAGATGAGAAGTGACTATAAGCCGAGCACAGCCACATCTCCAGCTCCTGTTACGTGCAGCGGTATTCCAGTTTTAGCGAACTATATAAATCCATAACACGCAGGGAGCAATGCAGTCAGCACATTCCCAGATGTCCCTGCTACTTGTGTGGTGGGCTTAAAAAAAAGCCCGCCTGGTCATGTTCCGTTTATGTAAAGTCGGATATGTACTACTACTGTACATTTAAAGCGTCTTCAATTTTATGATGACAACATCTCAGAAACTTTAAGAAGATATTTGTTAAACAGGACTCAACAGGTCTTAACGCTGACCACCATGCAGGTATAGGTTCTAAATGTTCAATGTATTAAGTTATCTAGGAAAACACGACACCCAATATTGGGCTTGTATATTGCGCTCTAAGTAGACACATAAAACGGATCATCTCAGGTCAGCTGTACTGTCAGATCTTTTCAAAGGTTCTTGAGGTTCTTGATGGGTTCTTGTTCTTGGCAAAACTTCTAGCACAGAAAGCGGGCCTGTACAGTATCACACAGTTAAGGGAGGTGTCCTCATAAGCCATCCAGAGCAACAAGTGTCTTTTGAGGCAGCTGCCGTGCGTGAATGGGAAGACATGCAAAGTCTGAAATCCATGCACACAGAAGCATCCAAAGGCCCTCTTACCTAAAACCAAAGAGTCCCAGGGATTAAACAGAACTAAACCCCACTTCAAATCAGATCAAGCGTGTTCCAGGAAAGAAAAGTTTTGGATTATTCCACAATCCCAGTGTTTCTGGCACGTCCCGAACTCAACACTGTTGCACTTACTCTAGCCTTGCTCTTCTACAGCCCAGGAAGAGTGTAACCCAAGCAGAGGCAGGGACAGCATTTCTTTGGGGAGTATGTGTGCGGGGAGGGGGGGGGGGGTGCTTGGGCCCTGGGGGAGGGTGGGGTGGGGGGCGTGGGGGGCTGCAGTAAGCTGCTAGCTACAAAGCAGTGTGGCCTAAGGAAACAGGCCGGTGGTGATCCGAGAGTGATACTTTCTTGCAGATGCTTCTCATTACTATATATAGATCACCCAAGTGAGAGGAGTTTTGAGAGGGGCCCTCTTACAGTCGGGGGGATGGACAGTATTGAGGAGCAGGGCTGGTAAATCACTCTGGTCCACTTTCTCCAATTTGTGTGATCTTTCAAGTCAGGGTTCTCAGAAGTGTTGGGAGCCCTTTTTACCATGCTTATTTCTGACCAGTGTGGCATTTTAAGTTTCTTCTTGTCTCTCCTTTGCTCCCAAGTGAGCATCATCCCCTGGGTTTGGTGGTTTGGCAGACATTACTGCACAAGCTTTACTCTTTAAGAGTTTTATTGAAGATCTCCTCTAAAAAAAAGGTCTCAGCCAAAATAGGTACTTTGTGTTCCACAGAAAGCTCTTAGAATGTCAACGGAACCCACCCACCCCATGCCTTCTGAGATGTTGATCAGTCAAGACCAGAGGCAACAAATACACTGGATACAGAGTGACTCTTCAGAACCTGGTTCTGGACAATGGTAGAGACCAAAGGGTCTTAAGTGTAGTAAAGCTGAGAACATAGAGCAGATGAATGAGAAGTTGTTTTCCTTCTCAGCCTCGAGTATAATACTAAAAATACCAAATACCAAAAAACCTTAATCAAACATGATATTTGTCTTCTGTTTATGTTTCAAGGAACAAGGTCATATTGTTCAGCTGGCTCTTGCCGTGGTTTCTACAGACATGGAAAGGTGCTTCTTAAGTTTCCATCTAAATGTCAGTGTTGAGAGCAGAGAGTGCTCATGCAGAATATCTCATTATCTTCCTGTTGTCTTCAAATGTTTATTTTGTAATCACACTGTAAAAAAAAAAAAAACAGATTGAGTTTAGCTGTTAGCTGTCGGACCAAATGCTGGGGTATTAACAGCCCTATAAATAGCCAGGGAGCGCGTGCAGGATCGGAGAGGATCGAGCTGGGCTGGTAGATGGGGGGGCTCAGACTGGAGCCCACATGTCTGAGTGGTGCTTGTGCTGCACTGGTCATCGCCAGAGGCGAGGATAAGGCTAAAGCCCTAATTTATGGTCGTCCGCAGAGCCCTCTCCGTCGTTGCAAACCCTCTCCAAGCACCTCTCCGTGGCCTTAGGTGAAACTCCCACATTTTGTAACTATCCGTCGAAATGACGGAGAGCCCACGGAGACCCCAGGGCTGTGATTGGGCCAACCCATGCTGTTTACCTTGTGGGTAGTAGCATGCTAACCTTAGATAGCTGGCTCAGACAGCTCGTAAATCCCCTCAGACGTATTTTTCAGTTACAAAAACGAGGTTTTTACATTGCAGTGTCTATTTCTCGGTAACTTTTAAAAAATCTAATAAAAAAAAGTCAAACAAACAACTTTTATGTACAAATACGACCATCTACGGAGTTTGGTCCGCCATCTTTTTTTTTTTGTATTGCTTTGCGACACCCACCAACCGACGCAGAACTATAAATGTTCCCAAGTCCGTCGAAGCAACTGCGTGACCACGCAGTAACACAGTCGTAGAAGCATAACGGCACCTTAAGGGTAGAGATAACATGCATAGATATGAGCCAAAAATATTAATTTATATTTATAATCATGAATTTAGCTAAGGTATATAGATATAGATAGAGATATACAGTATCGTACAGATACACATTTTATCTAACCTATGACCTTAACATTGCTAGTACCTTGCTTTACTAGTTCAGCTTAAGTTAACTAAATAACCAATTACTCCTAATTATCACAGTAAATTAGTTTGATTAGACATTGAGAAATAGTTGCTCTTGAAAATAGCTATTATATTCCAACCAGTAGCATCACGAATAAGAGTCAATCAAAATGAATGAACGTGTTAGAACGGTGCCACAAACACTGAGTTTAAGACACTGCTAAGACAGTAAGGACGTGTCTCATATCGCGTACTTGCGCACTTCAAACACTGACTTTCAGTGCGTAGGGCGTTCACACTGACAGAACCAGCAGAATTCAGGGCACTGAAAGTACCCGGATTGCTCACTGTAAACGGTCAAAAAATGCAGTGTGAAACGATGGACACTTCTCGCCCTAAACGGGCGCCATCTTGGCTACGTAGGGGAAGAGGAGGAGCCCTTTCGGCAACTTTTTTTAGTTTGGAAAGTTGGCTGACTGGCGCCTCGCAAATCACTTCAACTACTATTGCTGGTTACCATAACTGTGTTATCGGATAGTAGCTACAGTGTCTATTTCTAGGTAACTTTTGAAAAATCTAAGCGAGAAAACGCCAACAAATTTAAATTTACATACAAAACATGGCCGTCAGCGGAGTTTGGTCCGCCATCTTTGTTTAAAATTTCCAGTTGACCGGAGGGAGCTGGCGCACAGATTTATGGGTAAAAGGCTGGCACATTTGCGTCCGTCAGTATTCCATTTGAGACAACACTAATCAGCGACAGAACGCACTACAGATGTAAGTGCTTAGTGTGCAATACGCACTGTATTGCAGTGTACTTCGTAAAGTACTCGTTTTGAGACACGGCCTAAGTGAATAAAACGTATCAAGCCCAACAGGGAAGTGAGCCATGACATGCTTTTCGTCAATATAGGCCTATGTGACTTCCAGTCAGTTTTACATGGCTGAGAAAGCTCTTATTTCCCTCACAGTTTACTGATTAGCTGTCCAAACATCTGAGTGCTAAGCTGTTTTCTTTTGATCCTTTTCAATAAAGTGGAAAGTGGAGTTCCATTTTGCAGGATTCTTTTCAACTGCTACTTACATTTACATTTAGTCATTTAGCAGACGCTTTTGTCCAAAGCAACGTACAAGGGAGGGAACAGTCAAGCTAAGAGCAATAAAAAACCTGGTGTAACAATAAATACTACTTTACATAAGAAATAGAAAAACGACCTAGAAAGGGAAAAGAAATGCAAGAATGTAACTGCTGAAGTGCAAGTTAAGCACTAGTCAAGGTGCCAGTTAGGAAGGGAGGTGCTCTCTGAAGAGTTGGGTCTTCAAAAGCTTATTGAAGTTAGAGAGGGACGGCCCCTGCTCTGGTAGTACTAGAGGCTACTGCTACTATTTCTTAAATTTAATATTTTAGTTTTTCAAACCAATTTTCAATTAAAACATGCTGTAACTATGTCTGACAATTGCGTTTGAGTTCTAAAATTCTGCAAGACTGCTCAAGCTCCAGTGCCTCCCCCCTTCGGCTTCCCTTGCCACAGCACCCAGCATCCAAATCGAGTGCCGTATGGAGCAGCATCCACGTCTCCGTGGCCTGACTTCATTGATGACCAGGCCCGCTGTTACCGTTCATCATCTTGTTCCCAGCCCGAGAGAGACACACGACAGGCCTGTTAGTGCCACACAGGTAACGATACTCTGCCCCTGAGCCTCGGCATTGTTTGTCACTGTTGTGAAATTAAACCACTATTAAAACATCTCGATGGAGCCTGCAATGGGCCAAGTAGCCAATATAATACAGTAACCCCCATTAAGCTAAACAACAAGCAAGCTATGTCTAGCGAAAATGAGCCTTGTCTATGAAAAGGAGCGAACCCCGCTAGGTCCATTGTCAGGCAACAGCAGCAGCTGCAGTAAGGTGTCCTGTTTGGAAATGTGCAATCTAGTGAGAGACATGCAAAAACTTCTCAAACACTTGGCACTTGTTCAAACACAGTTGGCACTGTTAAAAAAGGCTTGCTAATATGCTTACTCATATCTTGGCGATGTTGTGCTGTACATTTCTTTTTACATTTTCGCGGGGTGGTCTGACCTGGACCACAGAACTGCACAGTGCATAGCCTAGGCTGAGAGTAGGAACGATAAGTATGAGAAATTATTAGTTTGGTCAACATCTTCAGAGATAGGCTATGTGTTAAAGGCGTGTTAGGCTATAGCTGATAGGCATTCTTGAAACATTCAAGTAGTTCATTTAAGACTTTTCTTGAGCACCTTCCCCACAAAATGTCTGTGCATGGCTTTAGTTATAGTATAGCATCAGGCAGGTGAAATAGATGAAACAGCTGAAAAAGAATCGCACTGTAAAGAAGCCAAGTGACAAAAACATTTCGCCCAATAATGTGCTCATTAAAGTTTGGTGACATTTTTATATTGTGGAGCGCTGTGGTCAGTGTTTTTCATGGCTTTCACTGAATGGTCAATAGACTGTCAACAGACTGTAAACAGACGTATTTTAAACCTTAGTGTGGAGCACAATATGGCCTACATAGTTAACCTACTTTGACGAGTAAGTCCATCTGTGCATGGATTTGGCTTTCCATACACATTCCACACATGCTCAGAGGTTAGAGTTTTTAAATCTGAAAGTTTAAGTATTGCAGTCTCAAAGATTAGGTGATTTTTATTGCAAGAAACAGAGGCCTTTTCCTAGGCTCTAGTGTAATCTTGGAGAAGTGGCAACCTTGATGAGCTTTCACTGACAATCATAACACCAAGAATGTGAAACCTGCATGTTTGTTCCACTTCAAGAAGTTGGCCGGTGGCTTTCATCTTCCACAAGGAGGTGTGAGTGTAGAGAACCAGTTATCTTTTGAACAGATGTTCCGTTATACTATGTGCATAGGTCATAGGAACGTGTATAGGAAGAACGGCAGCTAAAGTTAGCAACAGCGAAATACGATCCAGGGCCAAAGAGTATAGGGGGGGTCATAGGGTCATGACAGTAAAGTTGGTTGGAGTTTCAGGGATCAAAAACAAGAAGATTAATCATTCGTGATACCGATTATCCTGACATACATTTGTTGTACCAACAGAAACCCAACATAAGTATCATTTGACATGACAGCACAGATCTGTAAATATCCAATTTTGTCATGGTAGATTTGCATTTTTTTTTTTTTTTTGATTTTAGTGGCATGTGTGGACTAAAAGCAAAATATACTAGATATCAATGGGAGTCATCTGTTCTTCTGAGAGGGTGTCCACATTTTGTCTCTGTTCTGGCCTTGTGTCCACACGATAATGGTGTTCTGGGGGCCTGAAAATGCACGGTTTTGAAAACGGGTTCCAGAGTGGAGACTTGCAGCCCTTACGTCATCGTGTGGACAAAGGAAAACTGAGCTTTTTTATAAACGATGATGTCATGGCCCCATTTTTATCCAGTCACCTTTCGTTCTCAGTTTAGGGTAAGCCCCGCCCTCCAAAGCCTCCACCACATCCTCTTGGGGAATGAATAGAAAATCTGTTTTGATTGTCAGACGCATTATGGTTGTCAGTCAATTTGTTCTATTTCTACGGGGATGCAATCAAACATATGTATTAGTGGACAAAGCCGTTTCTGGGTTTGTTTGATATAAAGTGACACTGAATACTAGACATTTCAAGCAGGGTGAGTTCACTTCCCTGGGGAAGTTCTGTTTGCCCAAACCACATTTTTGCTGATGTTGACAGTGATTTATTGGATTTGTCTCGTCTCATGGTGGCATTGTTTTTAAATCTTGCTTAGTTGAAGGCTATAACTTGCAGCATAGGGTATGCAAGAAATGTGATTTTAAAATGACCTAGCTACCAACAATGTTTTCACACGTTTCCGTGTGTTGACATCTAAGTTTGTGGCAGTTGCTACCCTAAGTATATCCACATTTATTTTGTACAGCAGGATATGACTTTCATCAAGATGAACAACTATATCATCAAAATACAAACCATCTCAAAGCAATATCTGACAAAAAAAATGTATTTGACTAAACGGCTTAGCAGACAGCACTAAGGAAAAGGCCTTGGCCTCAGACCACCTGCCCAGGGAGCAAATGTCAAAAGCCTGGCCTTCAAGACCAGACCATATAAACATTTGTCCTTGTGCTCAGTGGAATGACTCCAGTCCACTTAGTGATATGCATACCGGTCCTCAAACCGCTTATACACAAAAGTAAATTGAACTAAAAAGCAGAAGTATTAACCAGTTATAAGTCAAATTCATACTTCCAATTCAATTCTTCCAACTTTAAATCAACCATATTGGACTATTGGACTACAAGGGTGCTTTGTTGATCCATACATGGAAATCTTTAAATTACAGAAAAAATGTAATTATTGGTGATTGTTTTAGGTACTAATCTTGTATATTGTATTTCTCAACAAATACAGAATCAGTCATGTACATTAGAAAGAAATTACTTTTGGCCTCCTTCCAGTCATGCATGAAAATAATAGCATTTCAAGTGTCAAATGTTTTAACATGTACCAGTGGTTGTTCATCTTTTCATAGCCAGCCTCTGATCTCTTTTTTTAACACTTCATCACTCGTTGTTGATAAGCACTTAACTTCAGGTCGACCGAGAGTTGGTGTAGCCAATAAGAAGCTCAATGCCAATGAAACACTATATCAGATATTAAATCATCTGCGATATGTATCTGAGAGGTTCTCCACAGCTGCTATCATGCATGATTTAATCAGTTGGCTTGTAAACGGAGACGGAGCTATTTATGGTCTCCTTAAATGTATGAATGATACCTGCATTGAAGACGGGGCATCAACTCCAAAGACAGCAGGATGAAAGGCACGCGTTCCTCGAGGTATACTGTTTGTCCCTTTCTAATAGGGTGTCGGATTGCTTGCCAGCCCCATATTTGACAAAACCTGGCTGGCCGGATGCAGCTGTCAGTCATAGTCTCCATGCAGCTCACACCAGTGAGAGCCAACACATAGTTCTCTACGGCCGACATGGGATGAGCAGAGAGACTGAGAGAGAATAGTCTTTGATGCTTTTGTATGTTACACCCACATACGCAATGACTTTCCACAAATGTCAGTCAACTTTTCATGCAGTATAGTTTGACTACTAGTGTGTGTTTTACTACTACAATAGTCATAAGGAATATGTTATGGCGATGGTGGCATTGCAGGGAACCATCCATCCAAGATAGTTGTTACCCCAATATTTTCAACACACCATTATGGCAAATGAATAAACTCAGAGGGAGCTCTGAGTTTCTAGGCAGCTGAGGACAGTGGTTACTTTACTCAGAAAAGCAAACAGGAAGAAGACTGACAGATCAGTCACGTTTAAAGCACTCTCGCAGGAATCTGGTCATGTGGGAATGCCTATGCAAGGTGCCATTAGAGAGACCAGGGCTTCAGTGTGCAGACCTGGCAAATCCTCAGTCTGAATTTCTGTAATGAGGAGGGGAGGGGCCCTTAGGAGGGGCCAGTTAGTGCTCTCCAGGGGTCAGCCGTGATGGAGGAGCGTATGTGGTGAGCTGTGGTGACTGCAGCTGGTCACTATTGCCATCACCTGAGACCTGAACACAGGGAAGAAAATGAATGTGTTTGTTAGGATCTTACTCACTTAACTTACTGGATTTGCCAGGCATATGTTGTACACGACAAAAATTAAACTATGGTTTTCGTAACATAATTTGTGTGTATCAGTAATATACTACCATGTGTACTTTTCATTTAGTTAAACACCACATATAGATTGGAGGTAAGAGATTATGTGTGGATATCATTTATAAAAAATGATTGTAATGACGAGGCAACTCGAAGACTTGCCTTTGGTGCTTCTCTGATTCTTGGGGCAAGAGAGTGCCCAACATTGAAGAACTGATACAGAAGGGCAGTCAAAGCGCTAGGAGTCAAAGCGCTAGGAAATTAGCAATACTTAAACCAAATGCGCATGGAAAGCGGATGACAAAATTACGCATTAAACACAGAGGTGTAAAAAGTACTGAAATGTTGTACTCAAGTAAAAGTACAATTACTTTGATGAAATTTTACTTAAGTACAAGTAAAATTACCCATCTAAAAATCTACTCAAGTAAAAGTAAAAAGTAGTTCATTTAAAATGTACTTTAAGTAAAAGTTACTTAGTTACTTTCAACAACTTGACGGGGGCCGCTCCTATACAGTGCAAAAGAGGACAAGGGGTCATAAATCCAATACAAAAACTAGTTATTTTTTATTAAAGGAGAATCTTTAGAAATATAAGTGCAATGACATTAAACATGTCAAACATTAAACATGTCAACACAACATTTAAGAACTTTTGGGAGGACATGTCAAGACATGACAGCTAAAATAAAAAGTTAAAATACCGCTGCCCCACTTAAACTTTGGTTACTTTACTTGTGTCCACCTTTAGAGCATTAGTCTACAAACTTCTTGTTGAGTTTGAGCAGCAGCTGATTTTCAAGATGAGTAGAGTTCATCCGGGCTAGCTTTGCATTGAACAGCAATCCAGCACAGCTGAAGAGTCGCTCGCAGGCGGCCGAGGCAGGTAGGCCAGTATTGAGTTTCAGGGACAGTTTTTTGATATTCTGAAAGGCGTTCAGCAGATCCATATTGACTGCGACACAGGCTAGGTACCCTTCTAACTCCCCTGTACCTTCTGGACTTCATTGAGGAAATCTTCATCTGATGAATGTTGTCCAACTTGCTCCAGCCTCCAACATCCGGTCAAGGTGTTGTCTGACATAGACTAGACCTGTAGAATGACAAACAACATTTCTGACAATTAAGTATTGAGCTGCCATCAAGATTCAAGAGTGCATCATAACACAGAAATAGCTATAAATAGCTACTTGAGATGACAGACCTACAGTATACAGAATTATAGCATTATTTTCTATTTCTACATGCATCACAATTCATAATCCTCAATTCTTGCTAACCGAGACCCCTGAGCATGAACATGAAAGACGTGCACGTTGCAAAGCCACCACTTATCGTTATCAATATCTGACTAAACATCGTGATAAATTGCAGATAACGACATACACATTGACTTGTCCAACTGTCTGAAAACGATGGTGTGCGCATTCACATTGTTCTGTTTCAAGGCATGGGAGGCAGCCAAATGATTAGCCTAATATCAGTTTATGTGGTGTATTTCATTGCTGATGACTGATCTGCAGTTTTTAACACAATATGAGAGACTGAACATAATAATTCTATGACCTGAAACGAATGGAAGACAGGAATGGTATTATTAGTCTATTGGATGACCGCTGTCGACGTTAGCATACTCAGGTCGGTTGCAAGTGCTAGCCAAAATTAGGCTACTACCTACTAGTGCCATGAAACGCATATTTTGCTTAATGGAGCAAAGCTAACTAAATGACAAAAACGCTGTCTGAACTACTAATGGAAAGGGACAAATACTTTACTTACCAACACATGCTTGCGCAGATTTGAAGATGAATTTGTATAAGCAGAAAGTTCTGACTGACGGATTAGGCACAGTTTACACAGCATATAGCTGTTGCCTCTTTTACGTTGGAAGGCAAACTGCTTGCTGAGATGTGGCCACGGGTTTTCTTCATCTTCTTTAATTTCAACTGGCGGAAAGTTCGGTGCTTCAGCTTGTTGGTGGTCCGCAGCCTGTTGGTAGTCCGCACTATCATCTTCCTCCATATCTATCTCTCGTGACTCGGCACCGTACTGGCACCGTACTGGCGCCTTGCATCGACTCCATCATCCACTCTATGCAGCATCCACCACTGCAGTGAGCATTGTGGTGCGCGATTCCTGCCTTGAACTATGTTTTTTTTTTTACTCAGTAACGGATGTAATTTCCAATGTAGCGAAGTACAATACTTCAGTCAAAATCTACTTAAGTAAAAGTAAAATTACCGATTTAAAAAACTACTTAAAAATTACAAAGTACACAAAAAAAACTACTCAATTACAGTAACGTGAGTAAAAGTAATTCGTTACTTTACACCTCTGATTAAACATTAATACAGGTAAGAAACAGACACATTCTAGATTTGAACATTAACACATGTAAGACACAGACACATTCTAGATTTGAACATTAACACATGTAAGACACAGACACATTCTAGATTTGAACATTAACACATGTAACACACAGACACATTCTAGATTTGAACATTAACACATGTAAGACACAGACACATTCTAGATTTGAACATTAACACATGTAAGACACAGACACATTCTAGATTTGAACATTAACACATGTAAGACACAGACACATTCTAGATTTGAACATTAACACATGTAAGACACAGACACATTCTAGATTTGAACATTAACACATGTTAGACACAGACACATTCTAGATTTGAACATTAACACATGTAAGACACAGACACATTCTAGATTTGAACATTAACATGGAGCACACTGGAATAATGGGAACAGTCCACATCACAACCACGAAAGCACATCACAACCACGTAAATTGATTTGGATTATTGATCTGATAAACAGACAGTCGCTAAATCCATTGAGTGGCAGTGCGAGCTCGCGTAGGCTTGACTTTCATAATGCACATGCCTCCTAGGCTTTAAGTCTGTGGTCAGTTATTTCACTCATCATTAATGTGTAATGGCACACCAATAATCAGTACCAGTGCAAATACATTTGTATCTTCATGGGGGTACTAAGTACCAATTGTTATTGTTCAAATGTGTGCTGTTTTCTCAATACTTAAATATCTCTTAATGTATTATTGTGATCGCATCGCATCAGCACGACGCCATCACAGTACTGTTCTTCATTTTTTCTTCTTCTTTATTCCACCTGTTTTTTTGGCGCAACTTCTGCTGCTAGTGCCTTTGCAAAATGTTGACACCATCACCACCTGTCTATGGTTGACACGGCTCCAACTCTGACACGTCCGTCCTGATCCCGTGCAATGCTCTTGCAAAGAGAGCCCACTCTCAAACCATAACAGTTTAGGCTTAAATCTGCATTTTTTGGCTTAAATCGGCTTGAGATAGCCCATGCTATTAAAAAAAGGCAAATAGCATTTTTTTTTTTTTTTTTTTTTTTTTTAATACTTAAATTACACAATGAAATACATATAGACTGTGTTTAATTTCAACACCTACTCAAAAAACGAATTGTTCCATAGACTTGTTAAAACAGATATAGTTGACTGTCACCAATGTTTGGGACTTGTGCGACTCTCTGGCATAGCTTTCTGCTGCATGCATGCAAATATGTCCTTTGGAATAGTTATTATCTACGTTAGCTATAGGTTGAGTTCATGGTGGACTTGTACCCTTGCTGAATGTATGGTTGCTGTGTATCTTGTGACACTATTGTAAGCACATGGCTCATGCAAGCATGTGTAATACAAAGCGAGCAGGAGACAGTCTGCCCCGCACCTTGTCATACTGGGAGCAGTAGTGTCAAACCATTCTTCCATAGGCTGAAGCATTCACATTCATGTAGTTTGCATAGAATGAGAAAGATCATGGCCCTCTGCATCTCTAGTTGAAGCATAATCTCACAACTTCAATTTTCGTATTGTATGTATTTTTGTACAGTGAGTTTTTAGTCCCCTTGTCTATCCTCCACACTTGGGTTTCTTTGAGTCCAGCTGACCAACAGCTACACCATTTGGTCAGTATGGGACGGTGCAGCACCCTCTAAGGAGACAAGACGTGAATGACCTTGAAAAAAAAACGACAGCCTTTAATCTGTCTAATCCACCAAGGGAAAGTGACTGAGAAAAAAACGTTTATATATGCTTAGGTCTGCAGGAAATAAAAAAAAAAAGGTGAACTAAACATGGTGGGAAAGATGAGATGTGGATAGACCAGGTGAAGTAAGAGGAGACAGTCAGCTGGGGATTTGGTTCTATTTTTATTCTTCTTGGCCTCTCCATACCACGCATCCAGCTTCCCAGGCAAGGACACGCATGTCCTATACCTCCAACAAAACAACAACCTCCTTTTTGACCAGCAGTATCTTGCTCTAGATCTGTTACAATTCAACTACATTTCAGCCACCTATAAAAACCTAAAAAAAAAAACTTGAACAAGTTGCCATGTGTTGTTAACTGTGGCACAGAGATTAACTTCAGTTAAAATAGGACATGAAACATGAAGGCAGCTACACAAATGACATGAACACATGAAACACATGAAGCACATGACACACGAGACCATGGCGATGATAAAACATGTTGACGATAGAGGAAAAAACTAGACGCATCTCTGTGCTCTGTGATACATTCTCTATAACTCTCTCCCTGCACACACCGAGGCACTGACTCTGCTGCGGTGTGCCTAGCAACCTGCAAATCTGCAGAGATTAGCTTGACTTTCATTTCTATATTCCTTTTACCTGCCTTAGACCCATAACAGTATAGGCTACCTCTTTCACTATAAGGCCAGAAACTATTCCAGCCGGTCCTCAAACATATTCTTACTGAGTCCGTACCGTACCTCACATAATTCATTCCACAAAGGTCAGTGAAATGTGCTGCCACTCGGGCTCATCAGTGATGGCCAGACCCAGGTGATGTGTGCAGTACACCTGTCAGTCTCGCTCATATATATTCCTGCCCCCCCCCCCCCCCCCCCCCCCAGTGTCCTCTGGTGCTTTGAGAAGAGCTTGGGGTGTTAACAGGCCTCCTGGGGTTCAGCTCACGGGGTAATATGAATGGAAATGAGCTTCTCCTCATGACCACGCACAGCCCCTGGAGCTAGCCCAAGTAGACAATACATTATTCAAAGCACATTATATTAAAGATAATTGCATAACGCAATATATCTACTGTCTCCTGTTCCTTCCTTGACCGCTCCGAGACACATACATTTTTATGTTCCTTTTATGTACAGTAGTTCCCATCTTACCTGATTGAAAAAATGCAATCCTTTCTAACACCACGCTGAGCTTTCTGTGCAGTCTGCAGCTAGACACCAGGGGAGGGGGGGGGGGGGGGATTGTCAGAGTCAGTGGCTCGCTGTCACTGCCAGGGACAGATTCATTATTTCATTGATCTACGCGTCTGTTCATCTGTCACTGGTTTCATTAAAGTGGCGGATGAGGTGAGCGCAGGTGAACTGGCAGACACAGAAGGCTAAACAACAGAAAAACATGACACACAGTCACGCACATTTCCTCTCGACCTCCTTCTCTGGGAGACACTGCAGTCTATTTTTACTCTTTCTCACTTGTTTTTTCCCTCTTCCTCATTTCATCTGATCCTCTTCTTCTTTTTAAGAACTACCTTGTCATCACCATCATGATCTTTTGATGAGGCTGTTTAGCCTTCATTGTTTTTCCCTCTCTTTGGCCCCCCGTTATTACCAAGACATAAACATTACCCAACACAAAGGTTACACATTTCACAGAACTTCAGAAATAGAACATACAATTGATGTAATTCTCTGGCATTCCTATAATAACAGCATAGACTTGCACTGTATCTCTGAGACTGAATAGCAACAATGCAAACTGAAGCTGCGCTGCATCTCTGGCAGTGACAAATCGAAGCTTTAAAGAACCGTAAACAATCCAGAGCAAAATCAAGGAGCCGTGAAATAAAGAAAACCAGTGAATCCATCATGTTAGCCAAGGCTAGGGACAATAATACAATATGCAAGCTGTACAATTATACGCAGTAGAATATATATGTAGCAAAGGACAAACTACAATAATGTTAGAACAAAAAAAAAAAAAAAATGTAAATGTTTTAAAGGGTTTGTGTGTTAAAACTACATTCATTGTAGAAAGGAGTGCACACATAGGCATGTAATCAATACATTTGACTGCAGCCATTCCTTGTAGGATGTAGTACTGGTAGAATGCTAAAACATTACACAATGCTGTCCCATAAATACTGCCGGGAGTTGATGTGTTCAAATGTCTTAATGAGCACTTAAAAAAACAGCAAAATAATTCTTTGAGCCAATTGTGTGCAAGTGAAGGTAAGTACACAAAACAGTTTAAATTTAGTGATATAAGTATACTGTTAGGAAGGTTACTTACATTCTCATTTGGTAAGTCTAAGAGAGAATCTGGTCAGTGCACACACTGTAATTGTTATTCACTGATAATTAACGCACTGTTCATACAGACTGCAACAAGTGACTGGCCACTCAGAGTTAAAATAAGTGATTCAAAATATAATATATTAATTACTGTTTTATACTGTTTAATTACTGAATTATAGTAGCACATTGTACTGTGTGGATTATGCTGTGTGCTGTTATGGATCACATGTCAGATTCTTCATCATTCTGTCATTATTCTTCTCTCCTGCGTCATCGCTTTTTCACTCAATCTCTCAGTGGATCATGGAGCCGGGTCTCCACACATTGGCCTGCAGACCCACGTTGGAGGTGCTGAACCGCGGGCGGGGCACCCTGAGCTGCTGGATGCTGCTGGAGCGCAGGGCTGGGTTGACCGACAGGGGACTCAGGTCAGGGGCGCTCTTAAACTGCTTCGCGACCTGGAACTGGGAGCCATACGCCTGAGCAGGAGCAGGAGCCGGGGTGGGCGCCCAGCTCTGGATGGGTGCTGCGCTGAGGTGGGGCAGGGCAGGTAAGGTTACTGTGGAAACTGCTGGTGCCCAGAATTGAGGAGCGGGGGTGTAAGGGGCGACCGCTGGGGTGCGAGGCGGGGGAGAAGCCACTTCGGACCTCCAGATGGGCTCGGCCAGCGTGGTGGCGGAGCGTGGCACTATGACTGTTGGTGTCAGCGAGGTGGGGGCCGACATGGGGGTGGGTGTGGAGAAGCGCTTGATCTCGTAGACGCGTGCCGCCTTGACTGGCACCTGTCGGGGTGCGGTGAGGGAGCCACCCTGCTGTTGCTGTGTCTGAGGGACCCCACCCCCATAGCTGAAGAGGGAAGAGTTGAGCTGGTAGGGCTGGTGGCTCATGAAGTCCAGGGCTTTCAGGCCCGGTTTGTGTGCCACCTGAGGTGCCTGTGAGGCCCTAGGGGTGCGCTGGGCGACGGTGGGACAGGAGGGGGACAGCAGGGGGTTGTAGTTGATTGGAGGGGGCGCCCTGATGCTGGAGGAATACTTCCATTGAGAAGGGAGAGACGGGGTGGGAGAGGGATCACGGGGTTGTGCAGGGGACATTGGATGCTGTTGTTGCTTGTCCACCACATAGCGATCCATGCGGCTCTGCCGGCGTGCGAACAGCTCAGCCCCCTTGCCTCCTGTCTGCAGGGTGACCTGGGGTTGTGGCGGGACGGCAGCACGTGCTGGCTTGGGAGCCACAGGTGGCGGAGGGACCCTGAGGCCTCTCTGGGCCTGCATGAAGTTGCAGGCTTCTGCACCTAGATTGAGGGAGTCCTCCTCAGGCCCTGACTCAAAGCCAAGATCATGGCCGGCCCGGGGTCTATCATCCAGGTTCTGCACCATCGACAGCAGCGCCGGGTTTGGAGAAATGTCTTTCTTTTCCTCTGGCGCACTAAACATGGGCTTGCGGCTCCTTTGCCTGCGGGCATCGTGCAAGATGCCAGTGCGTCCCGCTGGCACTGCGATCCTCTGCTCTCGAGACTCCAGCGCCTCCTGGCCTGCACTCACTGGCTGGTAGGGCTGAGGAGACGGGACGGCAGGAGGTTGAGGCGATGCTGCCACAGAAACATAGGGGTTGAAGGAGACTTTGGGAGCTGCGGGTGGCTGTTGGTTTGAAGTGAAGGTAGGAATTGGCTGGGATGGTACGTGAGGAGCAGAGACAGGAGCTGGAGGGAAAGACATGGCAGCATTTCCAGGGGGCTGGGAGTAGGGCATGGTCATAACAGAGGGAGCAGGGAAGGGTGTGGTTGGCTGGTGAGATGAAAGGGGCGTGTTTTGCTGAGGGGGAGGGGAGAAAGGTGTAGCTTGGGCATGAGGTGAAGAGTATGGTTTGGGTGCTACAGGAGGGGGAGAGAAGGGCATGGACTGAGGAGAGTAGTATGCTGGAGCTTCTTGAGGAGGGTAGTATGCTGGAGCTCCTTGAGGAGGGTAGTATGCTGGAGCTTCTTGAGGAGGGTAGGGTGTGGCATGAGCAGCTGGTTGGGAGAATGGTGCAGCAGCCATGGCTAGGGGTGGAGAGAATGGCTGGCTCATGTTAGTGTGAGGCGAGTGAAAGGTTGGGCGTTGCATAGGGGGCTGAGAAAAGGCTGGAGGAACAGGGGGAGACAGGGGAGCAGAATGAGGGGTCGGAGGGGGGAAGGAGGCCACAGACACAGAGGTGCGTGGAGAGAAGGGAGATCCCACTGACGGAGGGCCGTTCACGGTGGCAGGCCGGGCGGGGATGTAGAGGGAAGTAGAGGAGATCGCTCGTTTCACCTCTGGACCACTGGAAGAAGAGAAGGCTGCTGGCATGTTGGCCACTGACACCGCCTTCCGGGCAGGACTGGGCCGGAATACCACAGGGGCAGTAGAGGCCCGGTGGGTCACACAGCCAGGGGCGAATGGCTTGGCGGTCCGGTTATGGACATTAGCGCCAGTTTGCGAGTCCATTGTATCAGATCCGCCACCTGCCGTTGTGGGCAGGATTGTGTGGCCTGGAGGGGTTAGCACCACACTGGTGCGGCTCACCACCGCTGAGTCTCCGTTCACCAAGCCTGAACTCACCGGTCCTGATGGGGCTGTGTACGCGGGAGGAGCTGGGGCCTCCTCTGTTGCCATGGCGGCCAGCTGCTCATCAGACATGTGCGACAGTGGTGCTGAGACCGGCTTCCCTGATCGCTGCCTCTGCTGTTCAAACAGCTGAGCTCCCTTCCCCGACATGTTGAGCCCGAGGCCGTTCTCTGATATGCTATCAACCCCTCCTATGCAGGCTGAGGACCTCTTGTCCAGCATGGCAAGGTAGCCACTGTCCCAGATCGGGTCCGGCTCGGTTGAGGCGGCAAACCCATCCTCATCCATCTCTGACTCACTGCCTGGGAAGCTGCTTCCTTCTTCCTCCTCGTCTTCTGTCTCGCTGCGGGAGAAGCTGGCGTCGTCTGCGCTGCCAAAGCAGGTGAGCGTATACCTCTTGGCACGTTGCCGGCGCTTCTTGAACATCAGCACCCCCTTGGCATGGGGGTTTGGGGCATCAGTCAGCAGAGAGGCGATGCTGCGGCACTGGTTGCGTGCCTCCTTCACCTGCTTGTCCTGCACGCTCTCACCTCTGTGGAGTTCTGAGGGAAGAAGACATACATGGATCAGGAGCCACTTAATGCAGCTCTCATACTCCTCAAAAGCAACTGAAATGGTTCCTGGGAAAATGGCCTACATGGATATGAATTGTTTTTTTTGTGCAACTGCCACCGCTAGTAAATGAATACTTGACTAGTTTGCTAGTTTGTTATAGTTGTATTTACTGGGACACACTAGTCAATTAAGAACAAAAAGCTGTAATGTTTAAAATGGCAAATCAGAAGAGCCCATTTTGAACCTTCAGATGTTGACGTTACAAAGGTCGAGTTGAGGTTGTGTTATTTACTGTTGATAAAATCAGGCCCGTATTTGTAATGGGTACAGGGTGAATGTGTTGCCTGGAGCCTTTTTGCTTTAGGCTGTAGAGACAATCTGTGTCCCGCCATCAGAGACTGGATAATTATCTCCAGGTAATTTCCATCTGCTGACGGGGTGACGTCATGTCCTTTCATGTCTAGCACTGCGAAGGAGATCATTTGAAAGCCAGACAAAGGTGGGTTATAAATATTAATTGCAGCTAACTGCTCTCCTCAGACAGTAGGTGGCAAAGCGGGAGATAGAGGAGAAGGAGAAGGAGAATAAGAGATCTTCAGAGAGTTCAATACAGTGGGGTCACAACCCATCCGAGCCAGGAGGAGGTCTAAAGCAGCCAGCACCATGAGTCACGCTCTAAATGGAGCCGCAGCTAAAACAGCAGAATTACCATTGAGTGGTGCTATATGCTCTACGGCCTTTTGGATGAGCTTCACATTCAGCCATTTTACTGCATGTGCTGGAGCTAAAAGCAGGTACTTTTCCAGTGACCACTGAGCCATTAGGCTTAAAATGGGACTCCATGGTATGGTGGAGTGATGAGAAAGGAATGATGGGATAGGCCAAGAAGACACAAATAGCGTTCCACATATCAACGCTGTGACAGAAGGGCCTAGTAAAACAGACAGTCGATTCAATGACAGGTAAAACTGATGCCTTAGCTTAGCCGCTGTAGTTCATGAAGTAGCACTTTGCTAGGGCAATCTGACCAGTGCCATCCATATCAAATTAGTCGGATGACAAGAACCAAGCTTATTTTCTGATAACAAAGAATACAAAAAATATGAATTGTCTGCTATAACTCAAACCAACAATAATATGATCGTCGAGATGAGAATGGTCAGCAAAAACATCATCGCTTCATTGTCAAGTGCCAAACGGAATTCAACATGAATGCGTAAACAAATTCCGATTTCACTTTGAAGGCCATATGCCAAGCTTCAAGCACTCCAAGCACTCATCCACAGCACGACAATAATCGAATCAAAACAACTGACCAATCTTCCTCAATCACAGACACATCCCACATTTTAGAGTTTTTAGAGCTGAAATATTGACTGATCATGTTCTATTGACAGAACTTCTTATGACTGACTCTTGAAGTTTTGTCCTTTTGCACACGTCACCTCAGTCTTTACCTGCGTAGATGGTAGGTCCCATTTGCTCAATCTTCATATCGGCCAGACAAAATAATTCTCCTTATGATCGTCTCCTCCCACAAACCCTCACTGCTGTACATCCACCTAACTAACACACACACACACACACACACACACAGAGAGAGTGTGTAAGGTGTGTCTCTCTCACACACACACACACACACACGGACTCACTATATCAGTGAGCAACCATCCCCGGTCCACTGCTTGCACTGTCTTCGGAGCCTGAAGGCTGGTAGAGGGGCGGCCCTTTTAAAGACCTTTTGTCTGAGCGTAGCCTTCAGCCGTCAGGGTCCCACAGACAGATGATGATGTCACCTCTCTTCATTTAGCTCAGGGGTGCAGCAGACACAAACACCTGTCTCATGGGGGACACCAAGTCCGTCTCCCCCTCCGACTCCCAGTGTCTTACTGAGGAGCCGAGGGGACTGCTGGGGTGGGAAGTTGTTGGGCGGACATTGTTGGCGGGTGCAAGCATTCTGCGAGCGCACAGGAGAACACATTTCACCCGTTTATGGCGCTCCAACATACCATGAAGATACTTCATGCCATGTCAACCTAACAGCCCCCATTGGCCCAACCCCTCACACAGACACACAAACAAACACACACACACACACACACACACACACACACACGTGTACCCTGTGAAGGCACCTCAAAGTGACCGCTAACTGATGGAAGTCTGGCAACAGGAAAGGTGACAGAGATCTGATCTCATACACAAAGGTTAAAGGTCGTTTCTCATCCAGCCCTCTTCATTATGAAGTAATCCAGAAATCTTCTGGACCTAAATCTCGCATCTAGTAAAATACTTCACATTTCTGTTTTGGAAAATAATAAATATTCTTAGGGGGCGATTTATTGTTCGCTTGATAGTATTTGCGGAACAACAGGACTTCATGACACATCAGATTGACATAAGGTGGTTTATTTAGTTTCATGAGGTCATGGCAAGGGAAGCAGCGATGTCCAAACAGCCCTCGGCCGCAGGCGTTTTTTTTGGGGGGAGTCTAACCTGACCCCCTCTTGCTCATCCCCCTGGTGTGTCACAGTGACAGGTGACAGGCTGCACCAGCCTGCGCTCTCATTCCCCTGGCCTGTATGCAGACACTAACTCACTTCGTAATATCATCACTCACTCTGACACAGCAGAGCAGCTGTCAACTCACACACACACACACACACACACACACACACACACACACACACATACACACACACACACACACACACACACACACACACACACACACACACACACATACACACACACATACACAAACACACACACACACACACACACACACACACACACATACACAAACATAAACACACACCACAAATACGACACCACACCATAGACTCAGACTTGTGTATTTTTGCCTTGGCCCACTCCATGGGTTCCAAATATACTACCTACACAAGTACAGTAAATGCACACAATACACTACACAGTGTACACACACACACACCCACGCACCCACCCACAGACACACACACACACCCACACACACACACACACACACACACACACCCACCCACACACCCACAGACACACACACAAGTACAGTAAATGCACACGATACACTAAACAGTGTACACATACACCCACACACACACGCACCCACCCCCAGACAGACACACACACACACACACACACTCTCTCACACATACATACACACACACCCACCCACAGACACACACACACAAGCACAAGGTCACCTGCTGTTGAGCAGGACTACCTTTCACATAACACAGGTATGAAATGTAGACATAAGACCTGTCATCAGGAGGCCCATTCATTTAAATGACACATTAAGCTCACTGCTGGAAGGTTGTTAGCCTATAACACACTGGCATTTTACTGAAATATATATCAGCTGTAAATCTGTGGTCAGTCGTTTCAGCAAGAGAGTATATTAATATCCAAGAAGATTAAGACTGCTATCAATACAGCCAATGAGGTAAGAGGAATCTCACTCTTCCTCTCTCCCCCTCTCTAACCTTTCTCTTGCTCTCTGTTGTTCTCTCTCTCCACTCTCTCTCTGTCTCTCGCTCTCCCTAATGGAAGCACCTGTATGTGTGATGAAATCAGAAAGCCAGCGGTGTGTTTGTGTGTGTGTGTGTGTGTGTGTGTGTATGCATGTGCATTTGTGTAGGTATGTGTGAGTGTGTGTGTGTGTGTGTGTGTGTATGTATGTGAGTCTAAGTGAGTGCGGTGGGGGCAAGGAAGCGGCCCCCAGCCCCCTGATGCTGGGCAGCAGCTGTGAATGCCTGCCTGCCTCCCCCCTCTGCCAGGCTCCAGGATCTTGAGCTGTACTGTGGCAGGGTGAGTCAGAGGTTAAATATAACTGGAGCCTCTCCTCCAGCTCCCCTGTAGGAAACACCTCTTTATCATCTACTGGCCCTGGACTTAATGACATAGCACAGGTCCCCTATAGCTCCCAGAAGCAGCATGAGAGTGATATTAGTGTGATGTATGATAGTAATGGTATAGGGGAAAGAGAATGTGAACGGTGCGCCAATCAGGGTACGGCAGCATTCAGTCTCTTGAACTCCATATAGGTGGGCTCAGAGAAACTCTGGTAAACCTCAGAAGATTCCTTGTATTGGGAATCCTTTCCATCTTTTCACTAAGAACGGAAGTTGGTCATGAGTCTGCTTGACTTCTGAAATCATCTCAGTCTTATTTCTTCACAACCTTTACTGTGGTGGGGTATATGGGTGTTAACTGGAGGTGTTTATGTGCATGAAGGTGCTACACGCGTATTTAGAACCGAAGATGTCTGTTCACCATGACGTTGGCTTAAGGAACATCCTAAGAGCTTTGAGTGACATTAGAGCTAGGTGTCTTTCACCACTTAATACAGCTATATTAGACCTGCATGGTGGTGTGATCAGGCTGCCAGTCTGTCTTATTGGTGATAAATATATTTTATGGGGATGTGCTCAGGTTCGTCCGGCCACCAGGAGGAGCTCTTCAGCCCCAGAGGTCCCAGAATAGCAAGTCAGGTCATGATGAGAGGGTGGTATCAGGGTGGTATCATGGTATCATACCATGGTATCAAACCCACCCACCTGCTGTTGGACTCAAAGCACAGCAGTGACCTAATCTCTCCTTTTGTCCATGATGCCCATCTTCTTTTTAGATTCACTTTAACTCTCACTTTAACTCACACACAACTCCCAAGTGAGAGTTAGGAAATTACCACTGACTCTGTGTAAGTAAAAGCTTCATTCAGACAGAATGGTTTAGACAAAACCTCCACACTGCCTCTTTAAAGCAGCACTAAGGAGTTTGGGTCCAAAACTAGGGAGCTAACCAGTATAGCTGGCAAAAATTAGGAATATTATATTATTATCTACAACCTTGATTTTTGTATAAAAAAAGCTTTTCCTTCATAGTCCTTTTTACACTGGTTGTTCTATTTGTATTCTTAATGGAGGCAAGCCTTGTGTAAAGAGCTTTTCCTTCATTAGACACTATCTCCATGTAATTTTAAAGTAACAGTATGTAGCAATTGTACTTTAGGGTTAGGGTTAGGATTAGCAATTTTACGTTAAAATAACAGCTTAAAAAAATTGGGGCGCTACAATGCCGTTTAATATGGAGAATGGCCTCTATGCCATTGCCATGCCAGGGTCCGTAGGTATATTACTGCGCTATGTAAGTTTCTGAAAGCCGCCCGAGTACTACTCTCTGACAGACTAGTAAGTACCTTATTTGTCGTCTTGATTTGTCTTGTGTTGCACTTGCTTGATGTTTGACTGTGTTAGGAAAGTTGTTGACACTAGTTTGTCATAGTGTCAAAGTAAGCACATTTTAACAAGTTTCGCTAAGTTTAGCCGCTAGCATCTTGTTAACGATTAGCAAGTCCTCCGTTGTGCTGCTTTAAGTATAATTTAGTTTTTTGTTCTTACAAGCAACCGATTGTTTGATGATGTTCCTGCTTAAGGGTTTAAAATAGCTCTCCATGGCCAACACAAGGGAGGTATGGAGAGTCACCAGGTCTGACCATAAACTTAAGAAGATTGAATGGTATACTGAGGGTACTCACTGGCCTGTCGGGCTTTGTCCTTGTAGGTGGCCGTGAGCTCCTCATCCATAGGGGTCTCCAGGGGCCCCACCATGGGCACCAGCTGCCTACGGGAGACCAGAAACTGGGCCCCTCTGGCTCGCTCAGCAGACACCAGCGGCGGGGGCATCATGGCCGGAAGCTCCTGGAAGCCGCTGTCCCCCTCCCCTGCCCCCTGGCCGTCCTGGGGGCTGCTCTGGCCTGAGGAGTTCCCCGCCTGAAGCCCCCACTCGCTCGGAGGCGGCTGGTAGACCACCTCCCTGCGCGCCACACCTGGTAGCACCTGCTGCTGCTGCTGCTGCTGCTGCTGCGGCGCCCCCTGGGGGTCGGCCCAGTGGTACTGCTGCTGGCCTGGGTACCCGTTGGCATCGGGAGCGCTCTCGTAGCCGCTCATCTCCGAGGTCTCCTCCTCCTCCTCCTCCTGGTGCGGGGGCTTGGCCGGGGAGCTGCTGGGGCTCCTCCTCTTCTGCCGGCGCTGGCGCTCCTGGGCCGCCACGTCGGCGTCGCTGTCGGTCTCGCCGTAGTACGCCTCGCTGTCCGGCGGCGACGCGATGCATCCCAGACCCCCACGGAGAGGCATGGAGGGCAGGGGAGGGGACAGAGCTTGCAGTGCAGCACGGTAGGCTTCATCCATGTGGGGAGGCGAGGAGGGATCCAGAAGCATCAGGGACTGAAGGCAAGGGGACCTGCAGAGAGAGAGAGGGGACCCCACTGGAGAGGTTATGGCCTATCTGAAGATAGCTTATGATTTACAGCCTCATTGTAATGCATTATACTGTGCATCACATTCAACTGTCACTGGACTCTAGTGTATGTGCTATATAAAGGACAGAACTATGTACAACGTGACTAACGTTGAAGACTGGTAATGGTTGTACCTTAGCTGGAATTCAATTAGCAGTGACTTTTTTTGCTCGACGTATTCTCATTTATGTTAATAAGACATTTTATTTATTTTATTTATCATTATTTCATTATATATTATCCTTATTGTCTTAAAATATGTCTCTCATAATTGATGTAATCTAACATTGATCCAGAGCAAACAGTTTTGCCCTGACCTTCTGACACGCAGGTGAAGGGTTCCTCTGCCGCTGTCGATCAGGTTCATGGCCTGGGCATGGGAGAGCTCTCCACATGACAGCTCATTGATGGCCAGCAGCTCGTCGGCCTCCCGCAGACCGGCACGGCAGGCTTTGCTGCGCCTTCTCACCTGCACCAACAGAGGGAGACAGAGCACAAATATGTGAAGTAGGAGTGTTGAGCGGCAGAGGCAGTCACCAGGAGAATGTGTTCAATCCGAAAAGGTGCAGATTTATTTAGGCTGCCGCCAGGTTAACAGACAAGACGAACTTTAACATTTACCGGATATAAGTTTTCCAAAAACAAACAAAAATATACTAGTACTGCTGACTACTTACACACAACTCCACTGGGAAATGGCATAGCACAGGACACAGGGCTTATCCACGTCACAGACTGGAAAAATCTGTCTTAAAACTGTTTTTTTTTCTCTCTGTCTATCTCTCCCTCCTTCTCTCTCTCTCTCTCTCTCTCTCAGTAAGTTGCTGGGGAGTCTTAAAGCTTCCTTGCCCAGACTTTGAGGGAGTCTGGAGAGACCATGCCTATGAAGTGGTACAGCTCCTATGGCTTTTCCAGCTGTGTGGGCAACACCTGAATTTATACAGATGGAAATGAATGACACTCGCTGTGTACGGCCATTTACTGGGCATTTTACCTGCGAAGGCTGTCTTTTACTCATAGCCGAAGGGACGACCTGACATAAAGTGGAGGGCCCACCTTTCACTACCTGATAGATGTCTACCATCATGGAAGCTGTTGCATAGTCTCCAATGCCTAAAAGGTCAGGTTACCTGGAGTGGGGGTTGCTACGTTGTACAATTTTCCCAGGAACCATTTCAGTTGCTTTTGAGTATGAGAGATGCATTAAGTGCACCTTACATTAGTCATTTAGCAGACGCTTTTATCCAAAGCGACTTACATATGTGCGACTTACAATGTATACACATTTTACATTTACACTGATGGCACACTGCACATCAGGAGCAATTAGGGGTTCAGTGCCTTGCTCAAGGACACTTCGACAGGGAATCGAACTAGCAACCTTCTGATTGCTAAACGACTTCTTTACCTCCTGCACCACTGCCGGCCCGTACCTGATAGATGTCTACCATCATGGACGCTGTTGCATAGTCTCCATTGCCCAAAAGGTCAGGTTACCTGGAGTGGGGGTTGCTACGTTGTACAATTGCTACAAATAAGCTGGTTTCTAGATTCAATGAGGGGGCGTGACCTATTAGCCCTCATTGTAGCATGACTGATACTGTGTTTCATGTCTTCTGTGACTGTGCAAGGCTAACACCTTTATCTTCTGTGACTGTGCAAGGCTAACACCTTTATCTTCTGTGACTGTGCAAGGCTAACACCTTTATCTTCTGTGACTGTGCAAGGCTAACACCTTTATCTTCTGTGACTGTGCAAGGCTAACACCTTTATCTTCTGTGACTGTGCAAGGCTAACACCTTTATCTTCTGCGACTGTGCAAGGCTAACACCTTTATCTTCTGTGACTGTGCAAGGCTAACACCTTTATCTTCTGTGACTGTGCAAGGCTAACACCTTTATCTTCTGTACTGGAAAGGGTATTGATGAACTGGGGTTTTATATTCAGCGGTAGGGCAGGCCAAGCTGGCCATCCTAAAGTCCCATGAAGCAAAGCATGAAGGCCAGGATACAGACATGATGTCCATGTTTAAATCTCTGGTGGAAACAAGAATAGTGGTGGAGTACACACTCTACCAGCAAACGGAGAATGTTGCTCGGTTTAGGGAGAAATGGTGTGTAAGGGAGGGGATAGCGGGGGGTTTTTCAGTGTTTTTTTTTCCGATGGTTTTCAAATTATGTTTTAAACTAGAAAATGCATTTCCTGAAGGAAATACCAGTGCATGAAATGCAAAAGTTGAGGAAAGGAAGAATAAAAGGAAGAAGAGTGAAAGAAGAAAGGAAAGAAGAGTGGAAGAAGGAAAGAAGAGTGAAGAAAGGAAAGAAGAGTGGAAGAAGGAAAGAAGAAGGAAGAAGAGTGGAAGAAGGAAAGAAGAAAAGAAAGAAGAGTGAAAGAAGAAAGGAAAGAAGAGTGGAAGAAGGAAAGAAGAGTGGAAGAAGGAAAGAAGAAAGGAAAGAAGAGTGAAGAAAGGAAAGAAGAGTGGAAGAAGGAAAGAAGAAAGGAAAGAAGAGTGAAGAAAGGAAAGAAGAGTGGAAGAAGGAAAGAAGAGTGGAAGAAGGAATGAAGAAAGGAGAGAAAATTGAGTGAAGCAGAGAGATGGAGTTTGAGAGAAAGTAGACAGAGGGATAGAGAAAAAGATGGTGGGAAAAAAAAGTAGAGTATGGATGGTGTCTCTTAATATCCCTAGTTATACAGTTGAATTGAGAGGGACAGAGAGAAGAGGAGCCTTGGAACCTTGGCGCAGGTGTCAGTGAAGCACAGGTGCAAGCCAGTTTAATGACCCTATTATGATGTCACGCAGACAAGCACATCCAAGTTACACTAATAATGCCTTTTTTGTACAGTCCTTTTCAAACCTTCGAAAGGTGCTACATATAGACGCATCAAGTATATGTCAATGGGAGAAATTGTATTCGTTTTTCTTTAATATTTTAAAAAGTATAAAGTTTAGAAAAATGAAAAATACATAGCATAAGTGTCCTTTACAAGACCTACGCAGCAAAGTTTGAACAAAGTTAAGCGGTTTGAGCTGAATTAAGCGCAGAAGTTCGGTACAAAGAATAATAATAAGTCTAAGAAACGAAGGAATAACAATACAGGGCATTTCATGCACTGTAATAAAGGGTTTTTAAAGTCAAAAGTCTCTCTCTCTCTCTCTCTCTCCCCTCTCTCTCTCACACACAAACACACGGAGAGATGCATCACAGTGGGGGCAGACCTGTGGAGTGATCTGGCCACTAAGCATGTAAACATCACACTACCACTGTGAGACTTGAGCTGCACCTGTTCCCAGTGATTACCTCACCCTGTAATTAGAACAATCTGCAATAGGCTACATTGACAGGGGCAGTCATTAAGGAAACTGTTCCACACAAACACACACACACACACACACACACACACACACACACATAAAACACCAGAGGATATGTTATCTTCAAATGCACACACACACACACACACACGCACACACACCAAACACACACACACACACACACACACACACAAATGCAAATAACCCATTACACTTGCACTTAACACTATGGGAATTATATTTGTATTAATACATATAAGACCGCACAAGAGAATGCTGTGTTTTCAGTGTAAGAGAGACTCGAGTGTGAATGTAAATTTCACATAGACTTGAATGTCACACACACAAGTGTGTTCTGCCCTGAGGGGCTTCAAGGCAAGCAGAATAGCCCCTGACATTAGCTGATGTCTGCTGGGCTGCCCTTGAGGTGAGCAGGGATTAGTTCAACTGCCACTGTTATGCCTTGCTACTGACGTTCCTGTCAGTGAATGTTCCATTCAGAGGGGCACTGTTAGATAATCATGTTACTTAAGTTGTGTGTCATTCTACGTTGTTGATTTCATATCAAAACACTAGTTTTCATCAGCGAGTTTCTCACAGGATGGGGTATGGAAGCTGAACTGCATTTATAATCAAATCTTCACAGTCTGTAATCCTGTACATTCCTGCATTTATTCCATTGCAGAGACACTAAAAGTATGTTTTATGGAGAGCTTGGCAGACTGTAACCTTGATGTTCCGTGTACAAAATGCGCTGGCACTGCCAGGGACAGCTGCCGAATCGCTGGCCAGACCTGGCCCAGGGCATGCCTCGCATTCACCATGTGTTCCCAGCAGAGCCAAAAATACAGAGCTCACTTTTTGTAGGCAGCCACAGTTGTCTGTGTGCCCCAAAAGGTTGAGTATGAAATATGCAGCCTGTTTAAATTGGAGCATTTCAAAGGGCAAAAACGGAATTCTAGGAATTCCAAAGGGGGACACAGCTAATTTCTCTTGTGCCTTGCAACGATTGATTTCCTTGAATGCCTCCTCGCGAGTGTGGACCAGAGGCTTAAATGACATGGTGTCACAATTTCTATCTGTTTTGATACTTATCCAGATCATTCGAAGAACTTGTGTGCCATTCAAAGACTGTCCTGGTACAATGGACTAAGCACATACTGGTATTAAAACAGGCTATGAAAATGGCGTGGAGGATCAGAATAGCTTGCATGGAAAAAGAGGCCTCCACAAATGGAACAGTAGATAAAAGTCCCTCAGAGGTGACCTTGCACTGAGCCATACACACACACACACACACACACACACGAGAGAAAGAGAGAGGGGCAAAGCCAACTGCAGCCATGGACTGTGCTGTGTTTTCCTGATGGTTTCACTGAAAGAGAACTATTCCCCCGACTTGAAAGAGAGAGCGGGAGAGAGGGAGAAAGAGAGAGAGAGGGAGAGAGAGAGGGAGAGAGAGAGGGAGAGAGAGCAATGGAAAAAGAGAGTGGCAGCTGGACAAGAGTGATATATTTTGTCTGTTCTGAGACAGCGGTCTTCTACCATGGGTCACCATTCCAAAATAGTCATTTTGATTAGGCTGCACACACTCTGCCCGGCCAGGGTGATTTTGCTGCATGTATAAATAAAATCGGAGGGCTCGAATGATGTCCTGTTTTGCCGCTTCTGCCTCTCCGAGGCCGCTTTTAGCCACGGGTGAAGCCAGAGCAAATCTGGTGAGACATTTAGCGTCCAGAAAAAGCAAGTGTTGAGCAAATGTGATAAGACTTTAAGAGTGCTGTGTGAGAGGCCTGGCATGTTTATCTCTTTATTTGAGTGAGTGACACATCCAAGTGAGTTCGGCTCTCTCCACGCTATCTGCATAAGCCGACGCATAACCCAGTTTAACGTTCTGACAACAGTTATAAACGGTAGAGCATATCACAAATATAAGTGGCTCAAGTAGATTTCAAAACACAGGACCTGGTGCAGACACTTTGAGTCACTGATTGTGTGGCCTGGCACAGTGACCACAGAGGGGGTGACCTGGGGAATGATTCTCCATTCTGTTGCCTTATCACGTCTTTCACACATTCCTTACTGACAGATGGGAAACAATGTCATTGAGTACAGTATGTGCAGTTTTAAAACCTTAAGAGTGCCGAAAATATACAGTTTTTGTGAATGTTATGAAATATATCATATAAACACAGGCCTCGAGCTGGTAATAATAATAATTAATTTTTATATAGCGCTTTTCTAGACACTCAGAGACGCTTGGTTGGTTGGTGACCAACCTCTTTCTTAAATCAAACTTTATTGCTTCAAACCACTTTCATGAAGAGACACCAAGTCATTAATCTCATTCATTTTCCTCCACAGGCATATTCACCAGCCACATAGAGATCTCTCAGTGAAAAACTGCTCTGATCTAGTAAACTTTTTATAGACCTCATTAGCACAAATTCAGATGTTTTTTTCAGTAATCCACCATCAGAAATATGGTCACACAGGAGTAAACACACACAAGCCAAAACAAAAAGAGCAAAGCACTACAGGAAAACACATACGTATCCACGATGAGCAATGACCAAGCTGATTATAAATGATGACAAACTCTCCATGACACTAACTGCACTGCCCTGCCATGCCAGACATCATGGGCACCCTGGCCGTGCCATCCGTGCCCAACCTGCCACAGCCCAACCTCTTACCTTGGCCACTTGGAGTGGTTTTCTCTGCTCCGCTCCCCCCTGGAGCCTAAAGCCCCACGGTGCTCCACCTGACAAGGCGACGACCACCTCCTCGGCCACCATTCTCTCTCTCTCTCCGTGCTCACTGTCTCAGTGCTGCGCTCAGCTCTCACGCTTGCCCTCTTTCTCTGGGTGACCCCTCAGCGCTCTCTGCCCATCCCTGGACCGTAACCCTCTCGGCAAGGAGTAATCAGGGTTCTGGTGCTCACAGCTCTCAGATCAGATGAACGTTCACCCCACTGCGGAGCGGGGAGAGAGGAGGGGGGAACCAGGGGAAGGGGGGGGGCTTTTGCTCTTTCCCTGAGTGTGGTATGTGGGGCGGGGGGGGGGGCGGGCGGCAGTGGGGGGGGGGGGCTGGGGGGGTAGGAGTGGGGGCTGATATAGGCCTTCTTTGCCTCATCCATGGAGGAACACTTGTCCTGTCAATCTCGAGGCATGGGCAGAGGATGCTGATAGACCTTCCAAAAATAATCTGGGCAGCCTCTCGGGGGCCTTTTGTCTGTAAGGGCCCTTTAGACCCCAACGGGTCAGGGGTGGGGGTTCAGTGGTGGAGAGGAAGGAGTATTTTAAGAACAGGATTCTCGTAGACACTCATGAAACAAAATCAGTTTGAAAGCATGAGGCAATGACAGATGTGATTAAATGTGATCTCCTCCAGGCATGTGAAAGACTTTCACTTTTACCATTCAAGATATGTCACTCCTGGCATTTCCTTCTTAAAGCAGTAATAAGTAGATTTGTTCCAAAACTAGCAAGCTAACTACCTAAAAGGCATGCAAAAACCTTGCAAACACCATCAACAGACCAGTTGGCACTGATATAAACTTGCCAACACACTAACTGGTGTCTTTTGGCAGTATAGCTGGCAATGTCGTGCTGTGAAAGCTTTTCTTCTAATTTTTGCAGGGTTTTCCAGCCTGGAACACAGAACTACATAGTGCATATCCTGGATGGCTAGTGGGAAAGACACAAGTGTTAATCTGTCCTTCACATGACCACATGCAATCAAAATGAATTTGAGGATGGCACCAAAACTAGTTGCCTATAAAACCATACCTCAAAAAGTGTCAAATTGTTGCATAGTGTTGCTTTAAATGACTGATGGGGACTGATATATAAACATATATATATGTATATATATATATATAGCTCAAAATTAGGTCATTTCCTTCTTACTTTGCTTTAATAAAAGAATCAATCTGGCCATTAGATAAACCTAAGTGTGTTAGGATGAACAAGGGCAAAGGCATCTTAAAAGGAGTGATCTGTATCAACAGCTTTGTAAAGTGGCGTCACACGGTCAGTTCCCATCAGCTAGGGGTCACCTTGTGTCCTTTTATCAGCAAGATGTGGAGCCAGCGCTGATGTGAACAGATGTGCTCAGACTTGCCTTGCTGAGTGAAATCAGGATTCTGGCAGCGAAAGGGAAACCTATGAGAAGTGTGGATACAGATGACCTTATAAGGTAATCCAGTGATGTCTCCTGCAGTTTCCCCTGAAACAAGGAAATCATTATACGACCTGGTGGGGAATAACCATCTCAACTTTGTGATAGATCTGTGTCTTCAGCACCATATATCCAAGAGTTGCTACAACATAGTGCACGTATGTGAATGATACTGACACACAATCTTTGCTTTAAATTATATCAGCATATCATTCATTCCTTGTCATTCATTCCTTTTTTCCCTGTGTCCTCACTTACAAATCTGCCAAAATGGTATTTTATCAGATACTTCCCTGGGGATCAGAAGAGGCTAGCAGATGTCACACCCTCCTGAGCAGGTCCCGAGTGTGCCCCCTGGTGGACAATTGTAAATAATAAATGTACACTTCAGTAGCTTTCCTTATGCACATTTGGACTGAGAAGGAAAATCCCCATCAGAATGTACCATGTCACCTTTTGTGAAACGGGTTCACTGTACAGTCAGAAAATAGAATTTGTGAGCCTTCATAGAAAAACGTCAACAGCGATCTAGATATTCCCAAAAATCCCAAACACTGATCGGTGGGAAGGGGGTAAGGACATTTGAATTTTAATTTCCAGGGGCCTCAACTGTGAGAATAGTTGAAGTGTGCAGTGGCTCTAAGTCAACTAATAAGAACAGGGAGAATGTAAACTAGGCCTGTACGCCATGGAGTCTGGACAGAATGGGGGTCTTTTGAGGAACCATACCAAAGAAGAGATACAAACAACTTGTACTGTGTCTATTACATACTATCTAGACGTGCCAGCTTTCAGCCATTTAAACTGTGCATATTTAGGAAAGTCACAGTTTCTCTGTACTTTCCGATACAATGGATATTTCCCAAGGCTGTTTCAGAGATCTCATTTCCAACACTAGAGGGAGCTAGAGTGTACTAGTTCTAAACCTGTTGTGGTTGAGTTCGAGGTTTGTGCATGCAGAAATGCATAGCACACACTTCTGGAGCTGCAGTGAATGAAACAAAAGAACTAGGCTACAATGTCTAATTTGTGTGTGCAGATATTTAGTCATAAGTCCAAAAGTTTACAATACCAATATATTTATCTGGTTATTTTACTGTTTTACTGTAATTCAATTACAGCAAAGGAAGCCTCAGAAATTATATAATCTAAACAGCTGTGCCTTAATGTTTCAGTATCTTTCATGTGCGGCTAGACTGACTGACACTGCCTTGATAGAATGTTTGTTAAGAAGACATTAATGTACAACGACAATTATAATTATTATAATGATACATTTGTAATCTAACAAAAAGCTTGACAAGAAAATAAAGGGAGATCCCCTTTACAACATCAGTAGCTCAGAAAAACCTGTTGAAAATATGTTAAAACAGATCAGGTTTTTGGGATGAGTCTTGGTGTAATTCTAGTCTTATAGACCATGTCAACCCGCCAAAATAATAACCATCCAACAGTTCTAAATAAAACATCGCTAAAATTATCCCAGACCACCATCCGTCTGTGCCTCTGGGCTGCTGTGTTGAAATCATAAGCCCTTCATTTGCAAGGACACACGGCGACTGCACCGCCCTGTTGATACCCAGCTGCTCGTGTCATACTCATAAACTGAATCCCCGCTTCTCGCCCCCACCCACATTCCCCTCCGCAGATCTGCAAATGAAAACATTGAATCATCACTAAAGCAAAAGGTACTGCTCGACACGACTAGTATAGAACAATGGTATAATGAGTAGCCTATGGAACCCTACACTGGACGCTCCAGCTAAAATAACATTATGGACAAATATCGTTGGCACTTGATAATGATAACCCATGACAGATGCCAGCGAAAAACGTGGTTGGGGTGGGGTAGCCAATAAGCCTGTAAAGGCTAAGTTTTTGATAGATGTGAACCATTCCATTTGCACTCTCATTTCTTGTCGTCTTCCTGAGGAGATTGATGTTGCTTCCTAGACAAAAAATAGAGGTAAAGGGTCTAATAAATACTAATAATTCTAATAACAGACCACATTAATCCACATTTTATGATGAAAAATAGCCTCTGACAGTGGCATCAACCGAGCAGTGAAAAGAGATCTTCCACATAGCCTTCGTGGTTCCGCATCAGCAACATCGAAACTTTCCAAACACGGGTCTGATGAGAAGCCTATGCCAATCGCGCCTACACAACGCCCGCACGCGTTGCACGCGCGCGTCCACGAAAGGTATGAGGTAATTGTTTAATCACATGACTCCTGCAGTGGCTGTCAAGAGTGATCCAGCGGCGCATCTTTGAGCAGCTCAGCTCGCTTCCAGCTGATTGGACCGCAGTCAGGTGTTGGGGACCATCACCAAAGTTCTCCTGCAGAAGAATTATATAGGCTAATTTTAGTGTGTCTGCACGTACTGGAAAAAAAGGACAAGGGATAACAGCATGAAAGACCATAATGACATAATGTGATTAACTCTATGTAATGTAAATGGTAGCATACAGTTAGTAATAATAGGACGAAGCAACTTGATGGTTATGCTTTGGCAAAATTTAAAGTTACCTAGTAAATCTGCTTATGCCTACTGGGTTGCAGGGCTGACTGAAGTTTAATTGATTGGAAGCCATTGTGTTTATTTTGTCAGGCCTTTCATCAGTATTGTCACCAGCCACCTTCTTGTGGTTGTTGGTAGTCTGCAGGTTTTTTGTGCTCTCTGGGATATTGGGGGAAAAGTACTAAGGAAATGAGAAATGTGTTCTCATAACTGACTGCCATCCTGCTTTTACCAAGAGGTTACAAATAACTGACCTGATGTTCTGTCAGCTCTGTCAATCAGTATTTCCTTTCACCAGAATATCAGTTTGGTGCAATTTTAGACTAGTGTAATTCGTTACTGGTCATTAAACAAAGAGCTAAATTAATCACAAGGGATCAGATTAGCCTATAGTTTACCTTTAAAATGTCTGAAAACCCACAGACAAAGTAACTCAGTTAAGATTTATTTCAGGCAACGAAATAATCTTCCTAATGCAAGGAAACACAAAATGCACCCTTTACAGCTTATAACTGGTGTTCCTTTACAGAATTATAACTGGTTTTCCTGTAGCATCATATCCAAGAGCAACACAAAAAGTTTGTAAAATAAATGTCCCAGTTGAATGTTTCATCATACTGCAACTATCTGTTTTACTCACCTATTTAGGGGTTATTTCAGTGGTCAAGGAACAGTATGCTAGGATGTATATTTGCACTAACTATTGATGTCCGGTTTTTAAGGTGTGGGAAGTTGGTATATTGCTATTCAACTTGCTCCTCTGCAGCAGAGGGGAATCCCGTGTGAAACAGATTTTGTGGAACTTTTGACGTAGTCCCTTGTTCAGAATGCCTACCCCGCCTCTGTTGCAAGTCAGCTCGTGCAGGCTCTGGAGTCAGGGGACTGAGGGGAGGTGAGGCTGGGTGCGAGAGGGAGAGTGCCGAATGTGGGTCGCCAGAAAGTGCCGCTGGGCTGCAGACACTCCGAGTCGCATGGGGTGGCGGAGGGAATGACTTGAGCATTGGAGGTTCAGTGCGGGCGCTCATCACCTGTAATATCGGACGTGTGCATTGCATCTCTGCCGAGTGAAAGCCACTCTGCCGAATCTGAGAGTCGGAGAGTAAAAGAGATGGAATTTGAGTTCTCATCCCCGCGGTGTGCACAGCAAGCGGGACGCTGGTGACGGCTGACCGGCAGAGGTTTCACCTCACAACAGCAGGAAGCATTCAGCCACTGAAGATGGTGATTCTGCGTGTGTCATGGCAAACGGGACTGGCACGATCATGTTGAAATGCGTAGTTGTCGGTGACGGCGCCGTTGGGAAAACTTGTCTGTTGATGAGCTATGCCAACGACGCTTTTCCAGAAGAGTACGTGCCCACCGTTTTTGATCATTACGCAGGTAAGTCATGAAAGGGAAATTGTTGAAACGTTAGTGGTAATTAGAAGAACGTGAATTATTAGTTAATTTAACTTGGTGTTTTGCACCTTACAAAACATTTAGCATTAGCCTGTTAATATACCTGTAGGGATATTAATGATGATAATGTCACATCATAGCGGTTACTAGAACAATGTATGTTCGATTCGCTGAACTGTTCTTATTCTTGTTCTTATTAAAACCACCTGTGAGCTTCAAGAAAAGCGACCCCTTCCTCCCCTGAAAAACTGTTTACAGGGGCAAGGGATGTTGACAGTAATCAGTGTGGATTGCAGTTGAGCATAGCAAATGTGATGTTTACGACAATACAGTTATTCATTTGCCTATGTGTGAACCACGGGTTTGTTTGATTTTGCTGAACCTGTATGACCAACCTATGATTATGATCATGCAGACAGGTGTAAACTGTTTAGAATTTGATGTGTGATTTTTTTTCCCCAGTCAGTGTTAACGTTGAGGGAAAGCAGTATCTCCTGGGATTGTATGATACAGCTGGTCAGGTGAGTGAAGGCCAGATCAGAAGATCATCTTGTTGCTTTTGACTGCTAAACCTGTGAATCTAATTACCATCATCTAATCATAGTACCACAACAACCTGTCACAGACAGGTATCATTCAAATAGTATGGTTCATATTCAGTTACAAATTCAGTTAAGTTATTAATTCATATTGATATTAAATAGATATAAAATTACATCAACACTTACACACATAGACACACATACACACACCTCCTTACATGGTCCAAGGTGCTGCGAAGGATTCTTGAGGGGACTAAGGCCAGGGCTCTGGGAGTCAAGCCACAGCGTGTGTGTGTGAGTATGGGCTGGGGTGGAGGAGTTAGCCAGAGGGTGTGTGTGGAGTATGGGGTGGGGTGGAGGAGTTAGCCAGAGGGTTAAGCAGACATGTGGCTGCTGTTTCCCTTCCTGCTCTCTGCAGGGAGGCAGGCCAGATGCAGACGGCAGTCAAGATGTGGCAGGGAATTGATTTCAAAGAAGTTTAAAAGACAAACACAAACACACAACACACACACACACACACACACACACACACACACACCTGGTGTGAGTTAGGTCTCCTGCAGCTTGTGACTGATCAGTGGGTGCTGAGGGCTGTGTTCGGGTCAGAGAGAGTATGGCAGTAATAATGGCCACGGACTCAAAGGAACAAAGGATCCCTTTCAAATTTCCTCTCATTTCTCTCATCACGAACCTTGCCAACACATGTGGCTCCAAGTTATAAGAAGTGGGTCATAAGGCTTGAGAGAGGACGAGAGGAGGAGAGGAGGGAAAGAGGGAGCGATGGGAGTTAGCGCTGCTGAGAGTTGTGGCTGTGTAGGGTAGTTGTGGGTGTCTGTCTTCACCCATATGAACTCCACTGCAAAGTCATACATTTGAACCACTGAAGAGTTACACCCCTGGGTGTGACAAATAATACTAGCCCAGTACTACCCCTCTCTTCATCCCTTACAGATATATCTACTGTATGTAGAACTGTGGATACAGAGTGTACTTAGAAGAGCCTGAATGCTGTTTGGTATGAGAGAGAGGAATGTTCAGGCATTTGTAATGTTTGGAAAAGTAGATTTGTGGTGATAGAATAGAATATATTTATTTGTCATTGCACAAGTACAACGAAATTGAGGTAGCAGCTCTCAGACACAAAAACAATACAAATATAGATTGAACATATATATATACATATTTACACTATAAAAACACAAGACATATAACACAACAGAGAGACAAATACAGGTCAGTTTTGTGCATTGTTAAGTGCTATGATGGCTCTGGGATAGAAGCTGTTTCTCAGCCTGTCTGATGTGGGGGTGGGTGGTGGTGGTGGGGGTGGTGGGGAGGTGTGGAAGAAGCCTCAGATGTTTTTTACTGTGCCTCGGAGCTGGCGTCTCCAGACTCCTGCAGACCGGCGGACTCTGCTAAGATCACAGGCTGGCTGTGTGATTTGTGCCGACATGCTGAATGCGGGGAGGCAGCAGAAACTCAAGCGCAAACTCTGGAGCTCTTTGGTCTCTCTCTCTCTCTCTCTCTCTCTCTCTCTGTTGTTCTCTATCCTGTTCTTTCTCATTCTCTCTATTTGATGTTTTAATTCACTCCTTAGTTCTTTGTCTTTTAGAGAGACATCCATGAGGTAGGGAGATTGGAGAGGGAGGAGTCCTGGCTCCAGATGTGAGAAGCAGCTGCTGTTTGCACGGCACAGAATAACATGAGAGACTTTAGGTTGAAACCCACTAAAACACCGCCCATCGCCACCCACCAGCCTCCAGGGTGTGTCTTACCACTGGGTCAACACCTTGTAGGGTGTGGCTCTTTACTAAAGCCCCAGGGATGATACCACCCATCCATCAAAGAAGATGACATCCTCATTTCTGGTGATGGGACCCAGTGCTGTTGATCTCTGCCCCCCCCCCCCCCTCCCTTTTTTCATTATCCTGCCCTTGCTCTTCTGCGGTCTCCATACCTGCTTTGGCACATGGGCTATGTTAAATCCCTCTAGGACAGGAAATCTATTTCAGGAAAGAAAAGCCGCACATGGCCTTTGTGTGTTTACACATGGTGTGTATTACACAATCGCTCAGGCTCACGCACACACACACACACACACACAGACACACACACACACACACACACACACACACACACACACAGACACACACACACACACACACACACACACACACACACACTTTTCAGTCATGACTCTCCACAGAGTATCTCGGCGAGTATCTCAGACTCAGAGTATCTTTGAGCCCTGTGGTCTTGTTTCTGCATAACCATGTTTTGAAGAGTAAGTGCTATGAGGTTACACTAAGTGTGTGTAGGTATACAGAAGGGGGTGGGGGGGGGGGGGGGGGGGGGGGTAGGGGTTCGACTCACTGCACAGCACTCACACACACACACACACACACACACACACACACACACACACACACACACAACACACACACTTTTCAGTCACTGCATTCGACTCACTGCCCAGCACGCTTTAATTAATGTGCAGTGACTGAATAAACATGCCTATGAATTATTCTCTTTAGAGGACGACTGGAGGAGATCTTGCCTTCCGTCTCTTTTATCTTGCCTCTGCTTCCTCTTCTTCGCTCTGTATACAACAGAGAAATATTAAAGTCTTCAGTTTCCACCTGCGCAGAGCAGGGCAGGGAAGAGCGAGCGCGGCAGGCAGTGTGCTCCCGTTGGCTCTCTCCCACCCTCTCCCCACTCACGGCTGGGTTGGAGGCTTGATTGGAGGGAAGCACTCAGTGGTCAATTGACCCATTTACAGCTCCACAGCCGACCGCAACTCCACCGGAGCACAGAGATAAAAACACACAAACACACCACTCACACTCAAACACACTTTCTATGCACAGGCGAGGGTTTCATAACATGTGTATGGTGTGTTTGAGTGTATGCCTGTATGCACATGAATATATATGTTTTTAAAGAGAAAGGAGTGCAGCCTTAACACCAGGTAACTAGGGGTTACACATCAGTATCTACAGGAGTCTCTTCTTCTCAGTGACTACACATTTGGTCTCGTGCATCTGACATTTAAAGACATTTGTGAAGTGGCTCACTTGGAACAATTGAGGAGATATTGACACATTTACACATTTTGTAGTATTTGAACAGCCTCTTTGAAATTGTATCGTACATTGTGTATTGACTTAACCAAGAACCACATGGGCCGCTTAATAATAGTTAATAACCTTAACTCTTAACTCTAACCCAGTCAAGCACAGAGTATTGCTTCTACTTTTATCTTTATTCATAAATGAAAGGACTTAAATTTAGTGTTGTCACTACATGATTCGCTACATTCTTCTTGCAGGAGAACTCTGGTATATTTGAACTCTGGGCCCTATTATCCTATCTGTTTGGGTCCACATTCTTACTAGGAACAAAAACGATCTAAATTGGTCCAGTATCGAGTTACAACACTACTGTATAACCCACAACCGCAAAACAGCTATACAATGTCATCCTATGGGGAAAGGATCCCCTAAAAAGTAAACCACAGAGATATCCCTGTGTCTTTTTACCTCAAGAACTGTAAAGAAACTGTAGAAAATGACGGACATGCATAGACACGCATGTGATTTACATCAAGGACAGCTGGTGATAGACACCGGCAAATCCCATCAGCCTTTGTAGCTTCATACACAAAACTATATCAGATGGGATTCTTTCATAACTCTCTTTTACATAAACCTTAAAAAAAAAAAAAAAAAAATTTCTTAACGTTAAAATGAATTTCATTTGAATTTTGGAATGTCACTGAAACAAACAAGGAAATAGTTTGAAAGTTTTGAAATACACCAATACTACCTAACCTATTCATAGTAATAGAAGGCAGTAGAACCCAGTGGATTGTTATTAATCGGTCAGAGGAAAACAAACTTCATGAATATCTGATTGTCATTGTATGCCAGGTTCTTTGAGCAGTAGCAGTGCCTTTGGCCTACCCAAGTCCTTGACATAAGCAACTAGCACCTGCAAGACCCGTGCCAGCAAGCAGTGCTCTTTTGTTAGAGATCAGCGCCAGCCTGGCCTGGCTCTGCAGCAGCTCTCTAATGACATGTTCTGTATTCTCCATCCGCTCCTGTAAGACAGACCTCAGCCTGTGCGCATGGCCTTGCTTTGCCAACACATGTTTCTGATCCTACTCATCAGTCTATTTCTTCACGTTTTTTAAGGGATGCAAACCAACTTCATGACCGTGTGAGCCACGCATGACATGACATCATGCCTTATATATGCTAGTTTGCGATGATTTCTGCCAATGAGATCACACAGCAGACATGTCCGGCACGGATTAAATAACAAAAAAAACAAACCTAACCTTCTGAAGCCTAAACATATACTGTTCCTGCACATGAATGCAGTGAATGTACAAGCACACGCAAGCACATGGCCGGTGGGAACAATTGGTGGTATTGTGGGTGTAGCAGCAGGCCACTGGCTGCTGGGCTGGAGGGAGAGTGAGAGCAGCAGGGGAGGCAGGATAGGGCAGCTCTTCATCCTCCAGCTCCACTCACCCAGCAGGAAGCGAGGGAGGGCTACCGTGCTCCCAAGGTCCACTGCATTAGACTAGTGTCTGTTTGTTCCAGTCCATTTCCCCTCAGCTTTTAAAGCACTGAGAAGCTCTCGCTCTCGCTCTGCCTCTATCTCTCTTTCACTCTCTCATTTTCTCTCTCTCTCTCTCTCTCTCTTGCACACACACACACACATGTAAACAAACAAACACAGGTCAAGGTAATATCGGAAAATGCTGTATTAAAAGAGACCTCGAGGGTTGCCTCCGGGTATGTTTCTGTTTTTTTTTTTTTAGTAGTAGTGGCAGTTCCTGGTACGGGCAACATTGACAATAGAGCAGTTACTCTCAGGGGAAAACTCAGTTTTAATGGAACACCATGTTTTATGGAGCCCCCCCCCCCACCCTACCCCCAAACACACACACACAATTTTGAAAGTGGGGGCACTGAAATTCTTTGTTTGCTTAGGGTACCATATGACGCAGGAGGTTCTCAAGGGAATGAAACAGTGATGCAACACATCACTAAAATGACTTTCGTACGCAAGCCATCCTACTGCACAAGGCTGTGCCTGTTTGTTATCCAGTGTGCAGCGACACACAGCTGCTGTATATCACCAGTTTGCCCATGAGATGGATAGAGAGATAGCCAGCGATGTGGGTGGGTGATCTGTTGCCTTATTCCGATTTCAGTTTGGCAGGGAAGGGTGTAAATAATATCCCTCTCGCTCGGCAGAATGTTTTAACAGGCAGGGGGATATATTTATAACATCAGTGCCCACCGCCACACACACACACACACATACACACACACACACACACCACCCCACAAGCCTATACATATACACCATACTCAAGCATTCACACAATGCACCAGTTTTAAAGTGGTTCTGTAGTGTGAAAACTTTGACACTTTTGGGGATTTCATTTATAAAAACTTACAGTTCAGACTGGTGTTGCAGTTTACAGTTTCTGATTGACATTGTAGTATATGGTTTCAGTGGGTTGCCTTAGTTTGTATAATTACCCTGGCAATGAAGGTTACTCGGTGTCAAACTGTTGCCGTCATAGTTTGAGTCAGATTGGAAGTGTAATATTCAGAGATTTAATTTGCAGCTGTTGTTGATGAGCTCCAGTTTTAAACAGCTGCTGCAGGGTGTAGAGGTTCAGATTACTGTTGTAGTTTATAGTGTCAGACTGCTGTATTAGTTGATAGAGTTCAAACTGGAGCGGTAGTTTATAGTTTCAGATTGCTTATGTAGTTTTTCATTTCAAAGAGACACACACTGTGCAGTAGCTGCTGACCAGGCCTGATGACATATTTGTTTTTCCAGTCTAAGAATGCTGTTCAGGGCTTAAACTTTGGCAATTTCACAACAGCGGAATGGCTTGGAGGTAGCTGGTAACCCAACATGTACCTGACCTCACCAGACAGATAGACTGATACACACACAGACACACACACACACACACACACACACACACACACTTACTCAGAGTTCCAGAAATATCACTCACATGGCTAGTGTAAATCCAGGCTTATCTGTTACAGAGGCTCAGATCTCAGCCCTAAGACTGTCATGGGAGCGGAATAAAAAAAAAAAAGATATGAGCTGTTCACAAGGAAACCCAACAGAGAACACACAACAAACACCCCTACACACATCAGGCTCTCAGAAATGTGAATTTCATCAGCATCTGCAGCATCTCCACTGTGGTCTCTCATGTTGATGCATACATGTGATAATGCTGTCACGTTAACCAGTAGTGGATGGCATCAATCAAGTGGCCCTCTTCCTGCTTCGCTGCTCCGCAGGAGGACTATGACAGGCTGCGGCCGCTCTCCTACCCCATGACCGACGTCTTCCTCATCTGCTTCTCTGTGGTCAACCCTGCCAGCTTTCAGAACGTGCGGGAGGAGTGGGTACCGGAGTTGCAGGAGTACGCCCCTAATGTGCCCTACCTGCTCATCGGAACCCAGGTGGGTACCTCTCCCCGCGGTCAGCCTCAGCCCCTGGTCTTCCTCGGGGGTCTGTTACCGGTCTCTCTTCTTCCTCCCACTCGTCCTCTTTTTCCACCATCACTGAAACAGTCAGCAGACTCCATCCACATCTACCTGAAATCACCATGGTTTTAGAATAGAGTATAGACCTCATAAGCTCCCCTCCATTTTGGATTGCCAGTCCTTATTCACTCTGTAGCTCTGACTCTATCCAGTACACAGCTGGAGAAAGTGACCTTCCTATCCCATCTGTGTCCTAATGACTGCTCTGACGATTACCCTCTGAATCTTTTTTTATAGCCCAGTTGAGCCAACAATCGGGCATTATTAAGTGCTAGGAGTAATGACATCAAATTTGACACTTCAAATCGAAGTTCTTGCCCGGGGAGCTGTGCTCCTGAACCTTGTGTCATAACCCACAGCGCTGTGTCCTGGCAGCCTCTCTGTGAGTGTTTGTCATCCCTCTGCACATCTGTCAGGGCATGTTTACGGCCGTGTCTGAGCCGCCGTCTTAATCACGGCCAAGAGTGTGTGTGGAATACAAATGCTCAGGAGATCGATGGAACAGTCTCTTCCCCTCCTTCTACATCTCCACCTGTACGCCACCTTGCCCTGTACCCCCCTCACTCCCGACTACTCTCCTCTACGTGCTGCAGCCCTGAACATTGGCATTAGCACGCTAAGATGTGATACACTTTAAGCTGTAATCAAATGGAGATCTGTAGCTACAGAAGCGGTTTAATTTCATGCACAGGTAGTCAGTCACCTGTCAGCTGGCCTCACTTTACTGCACAGCTGCTCTGGCTTTGAGCTGCCTTCTGGGAAATGGAAAACCCAGTTGGCCTTTTAAACTACTTCTTACAGAGATTATCTGGCTAATGTGTTACATTGAGGGAAATAAGAGCACACTTTTTTTTGTGTTATAACCTGATAATGTAACCCACGGAGACACATGTATCCTGTCAGAGGCAGCCAGTAGGGTGAGTGAAGAGTGTTAGTTCCTGGGACTGCAAACACAAAAAATGTCAACTAGGAGTTTATGGGTGCTGTATGCAGTCAGTCTGCCGATGATACACATTAGGTTTGTAAATGTGTGCTCTTGATGTTATTTATTGCCCCTTTCAGGTTGACCTGCGTGACGACCCAAAGACCATCGCTAAGTTGAATGATGTGAAGGAGAAGCCCATTGCAACAGAGCAGGGCCAGAAACTGGCCAAGGAGGTGAGGAAGGGGAATCACAATGGTTTAAAACAGGGGTTTTCATCTGGTTTTGTCCCAGGGACCACCATTCTGACCAGAAAGTAATCCGCGGCCCACTGATTTTTATAGTCCCGTACCCTTCTTTTTCATGTTTGTAACCGCCGCCACGCCCCCTCCCCCCGCACACATATTCTGCCTATAATACTTGTCAGTGTAATTTCTTCGCTGAATATGGGTCTACATCAGTATTTTGGGCAATGCGACTTGGCTATTCAGACATAAATATGTCGATGGGCCCAGGTATATTTATAAAAATAAAAAAAGTCAATGGTGAACTGATACATAGGCTCATGTCGCGGACCCCCTGCAATGCCGTCGCAGACCACCAGGGGGCCACGGACCCCTGGTTGAAAACCCCTGGTTTAAAAGACAAGCACCAATCGAATTCACATAGATAGGCATCTCTTATGCATACCTGACCAGGCCATTTTAATTCTCAAAAATGAAAAAAAAAAGATGGACACATATCCTTACCTGGCATTTCATATCTGGAGTGATGACAGATATGTTAAAGGCTTAAACAGCAGTGTCATGCACAGTTGATCGAGTCATGAGAATTTTAACCTTTTATATGTTTTGAAGATGATATAGCCCATATACACTGTTCAATACACATGGTTTTATCATACTCTATATATTACTGAGGAGTAAGATCCTTCAAACATGCACTGACATTTACCATAAGGTCACTGACACCTGAATCTGTTTAATTGCAAACTTTTCCATACAGGGAATGAATTTATGATATGCATGAAGCAGAATTTTTTGACATGCATGTTAGGTCATGTCTGCAGTTAGCTTCCTCCTAGACTGAACCTGACATTAACTCAGAGATCCACTCCAATCTTCCTTCAGACTGAACCTGACATTAACTCAGATCCACTCCAATCTTCCTTCAGACTGAACCTGACATTAACTCAGATCCACTCCAATCTTCCTTCAGACTGAACCTGACATTAACTCAGATCCACTCCAATCTTCCTCCTAGACTGAACCCGACATTAACTCTGAGATCCACTCCAATCTGAAAAATAAAGCATGCCTCCACAAGACTAACACTCTAGACCATTTATTCCCAGCTTTCCTTTCTCATTTTTAGCAACATTTACTGGCTTTAATTTATTTTGGTGCCACGACTCTGATGCAATGTTTAGATATGTGAAACTAGGTCACATTATACAATTTTATTAGCAGAGTATTACTCAGCATTGCTGTGTACCCAAATCCCAGTGATAAGAGATTCTTAACACGAAGTGAATAAAAAAATAATTTCACTGCATTAAGTGTGAGGGGGGTTGTGTGTTCCACTGCAGATTGGGGCCTGCTGCTACGTGGAGTGCTCAGCTCTCACACAGAAAGGGCTCAAGACGGTGTTCGACGAGGCCATCATTGCCATCCTGGCCCCCAAGAAGGGCGCCCTTAAGAGACGGCTGGGGCCACGCTGCATCAACTGCTGCCTTATCACATGAGAGGAGCGCCCGGTCGCCAGGGAGACGGGTTAAACCCTGCAGGCGTAACAAACTGACCAACATGACTGTGGGCTAAATAATCTAAAGAGAACCAAACAAGACTTTAATAAATAAAAACAAAAGAACAACGGCATGATATTGCAACCAGAAGATTACATGGGGGGAAAAAAAACAAAAACAGGAGACAAGGTGGTGATGTTTGTGAGATGAGGGAGCGGGTTACGAGTGGAAACAGCAGGTGCAGTGGACACAATAATAAACACATTCAACAGCAACAAGAGCTGGGTGGAGCAGCAGAACAATGGCAAAGACACAGACTTACAAGCACAGGCTGAAGCCAGAGAGCAGGAGAGAAGACAACGACAACAACAGGCACACAGAGGAGAATGGACGGACGGGCGGACGGGAGCTTATAGAGGCAGACGCAACACACAATGCACCCGTCCGTGGCTTCTGCAGGGAGACGCAACAACCTCAACAACAACAACAGCAGCACAACCAAACACGCCAGGCATTTACAGAAGTGATTCTTTATTCGCTTCAAGAAAAAGGAAACGGTGCATCTTTGTGCACTGGATTGCAAAATTCCCTTGCTATCTTTCAATCTCTGTCGCTCTCTCTCTCTCTCTCACTCGCTGTGTAAAATGTCTCAGTGAAGTCTGTACAACTCAGTACCAAATAAGGGACAACAAAAAAAAAACACAAGGAAAAGAATACATACTGCCATCAAATGACAAAAAAAAAAAAGTACAAAAAGAACAACGGTATTGTTTTTAAATTAAGACAGAAATAAGACTTTTTATCTTTTGTGTATATGACCTCAGTGACTACCGGAGGGGAATGTCGGGAGTGTCTGGGGATTGGTGGCGAGGTGTTCCCCTAAATGTCCCTGGTCCTGACTGATGCATCTGAATATCTGAGGATCACAGGGGGCTACCTGTATGTTCCAGTCAGCTTCTTTTTGCGCGCGTGCGTGTGTGTGTGTGTGTGTGTGTATATTCACGCATCTCATTGTGCCTCCAAGCGTTATTTGCTCTTGTAGATCAGCTGCTTGCGGTGCCAGTGGATCCAGACGGGAGCGACCAGCAGCCCCGTCAGGAAGCCCACAGTGGCCCCCAGGGTGCAGGAGACGGGCCACACCTGCAGAGACAGGACAAGAACTCAGCACCACCCTATCCCATGCCATCATCCCCAACTGGCAGACACACATGCGTGCGCAGTACACATGCGTGCGCAGGAGAATCACTGTGCCCTCTCTGTCCTTTTTTTTTTAAACAACCAACCATGTTTTTCATAAGACAGACAGAATTGATTTTTTTTTTTTTTTTTCATGCCATCTTGGATGCCTTGCTCTTTCCGCTGTGTGTGGGCCGAAATGTTTTGTCTGTTTTTTTTTTTGTCCAGGTTTTGATCCTCAGCATGGCTCAGCCTGTCAGGGTCATTGTCATGTCAGATATGAACTGAGCAGGAAGCCGCTCTGACTTCCTGCTTCTACAGCTTGTTGCAGCGTCCATGCAAATGTGTGAAGTGGCTAAAAGTGATTGTTGCAGCACAGTTTAAACGACAACATTTCAGTTTTAGCCTGTGGCTAATGTACATGAGGCAAGCAAGTTTCAAGGTTAAAATGGTTTAAATGACTTGTTTTTCTGAGTGTTCCAGTGTTTGAGTGTTGGAATAAAATGGCACAAGATAAAGGGAGAATCAACAAGCCAAGCTTTATAGCGTAAACAGACCTGTACAGAGATTGTGTATGCTGCATTAAAAAGTGAGATTTCATAAAGCCTGTTCTCTGTGCTGGTTTAAATTCCCAAAGGGAGTTCTGGAATACCTACCTTTGACTATTTTTTGACTATTTTTTGACATGCTCGCATCTAGTTGCCATGACAACTACAATGTGACATCAGAATATCATGTGCGGTGGGTATGTTGCATGGGTCGCATACGTGTGCCACGCCCGTCACACAAGGAATGCGTTTGGCTTTCAGGTTTCCCCCTCTAGGCCCTGGAACTTCTTGACTGTTTCTGTTCCACAGCTAATGCACATTTTGCCATGTGCTTCCAAATTAAAAAAAAAAAAATGTCACAGAGATTGATTCCTCTATACCCCTGCTGTCATGGCAATATTGTTACCAGGGCAACCGCAGCTTCTAATTCTGCATGCGCTGGATAGCAGAGCTCCCATGTCAAACACCATTCAACCCACCAGCGCTCCCTTATCATGCACTCTGGGTGAATTCGAATCATCCTCCTGTAAAGAGTGAACATCCTCCCTCCCTCCCTCCCTAATGGCGTACTACTACTGTCAAAATGTCACTTGTCCTTTATGTCAAGAAAAGTGGTTGTCTCTTGAATGCCCTATAAGATCTGGCTACAGAATAGAAGCGCTGTGTTTGACTGTTCCAGAGGTCCCTAAGGCCTGGTTAAAGGGATGTAATCATCAGGCCGTAGCAGTCTGGTGTCCTGCAGGATTACTGGGGCAACAGGGATTATTGGGACTGAGCCTTGAATTCCATCAGACTGCCAGTGTTTACAGGGGTTTGGCTAGGATGATCAACTTTGGCAAAGTAAAAAAAAATCAAGTGAGCAGTCATCGAAGGGGCGTGGCGACTGAGATAAAAGCAGTGATTCTGCTGGTTGGGAACACACAAATACTCACCACACACAATCCCTCAAACACTTTGCATATCAGTGTTTCTTCGTTCATGGTTGTTATTCAAACTGTCTAATGAAATGTTATGATGGGCAGTGTGTCTGTCTTTCCACATGGGATAATCATCTACCAGTATAATAATCTGCCCGATTCCTTTTTTGTTTAATCTGTGTAATGTGCGTGAAATCTTCCAGCTTTAATCTCTAATTCTTACTCTTTCAAGTGCGATGATCAACAGCAATTTACACAAGACACATATTTCTGTTTTAGTAGTAAAGAGATGTGTGAGGGGAGAATTCTTTGACACTCGGATTTAAGGATCCAGATACAAATTTAAGGAGCCATGCTCTTGCACTGCCCCCTAACTGCAGTGACTATAGGCACCGAGCAGTGCCCTGCCATGTCTCTGTAGGTCAGGCATGTGTGTGTTGCCATTAGCTGCCAAATGTGAGTGTGAATTCCCTTCATCACAAAAAGCCCTTCTGTGTGTGTATGTGCCGGTGTGTGTGTGTGTGTGTGTGTGTGTGTGTGTGTGTGTGTGTGTGTGTGTGTGTGTGTGTGTGTGTGTGTGTGTGTGTGTGTGCGCGCGCGCGTGTTGGAGAGAAGGAACTGGCACAAACCTGCCATGGCCGGTCCCAATCCAGAGGGATGGGGAATGCCCCAAGCCAGGCTCCAAGCACACTGCACCCTGTGGTGATCTGCAGAGACGTGTCCCATACCGACATGGCCCTAAATCACAAACACATAAAGATTGCTTCCCAATCTAGAAGTCATTTTAGGGCAGAAGAGCCTCCAACAATGCCTTAGGGGAACCCAGGAGTGGACCAGGCCACGTCAGCACTATGGCCCACTGATGGGAATAGACCAAGGCAGCAGAGTTACATCAGGGTGCAGCACCTTGCACCGCCACAGTAGAGTACCAAATGAAGGTAAATCAAATATATTGTAATGAATATGAATGAAAACTGAAAAAGTTCAACTGTGTACACAAAGTTCAGTAACTCCAGAAAAACTGGAACAAGCATTTGGTTACCATGCTCCCCCTAGTGGCCTGTCTATGAACTGCAGATTATCAGTTTGTGATTTCCATTCACAACTGGTAAGGTCAGCTGTACTGTACTGCAATTATTTACTGAGCTCAAGACTAAAAGGGAAAAATCTTAAGTGTGTCTATGTTGCAACACACAAATGTATCCAAAGCCTTCTGCATTTTAGACATAATGATAAAACTTGCTATCAATGGAGCAAAAATGGATACCCACCCATCCCTGCTAAACACACGGATCCAAGCCTGGACATTGGGCCCCATCATACACAAACACCTGAGCGTGGTCATAGTGGACAGTAGGACACCCAGGGAGAATGTTTCCACAGCACTTCTGTGAAGATATACAGAGACACATATTCAGACAAACAAAAATAGATTCTCTAAATGTAAGGCTGTGTATCTTACATATTAAATGCATTAAAACACAAAAAAGACAAATAAATAACTTACTCCAAGAGAGGGGCTCCGTAGAGTACAACTACGGTGTGAAAAAACAAGCAGGACAGCAGGAAGTACAGGCAGGAGCGCACGATTTTGGATATCTGCAGAGAACCGGAGGCAGAGTCATCAAAACACAATATTCACTGCAATAGGTGCAAATTTCAGCATCAGTCCATAAACCTCAAATGAGATGACTCAATTAGTATCACTTTGTCCTTGTGCTTATAATGTCCATGTTTAAATGATCTTGATTGCAACACTAGTAGAAGAAGCATGTCTAAGATGACTAAACTAGTATCTGAGCCCCCCACCAATAGAAGCTCTGCACTTCACCTTGTAATTCAGCGAGTGCCTCTTCGTTGGTGGACTGATGCCGAGGAG
>NC_045167.1:3279007-3287135 GCF_900700415.2 Clupea harengus | reverse complement strand
TGGTCTAACCTGTATTGTTCAAAAGCACTTTCAATGATGGTGAGGGATAATTGAGTTGAGTATTTTAATGTTTGGCCAGAAGGGATTTTAAATTAAATCAGACATCAACCTAAAATCAATGTCAAAATCAATTTATCACGGGATTGTCACCGTTGTGCTTGGTCCAGGGGGTCAGGCCCAGCGCTCTGTAAAGTGCCTTGAGACAATTTCATTGTTTTGGTGCTATGTAAATAAAATTGAATGGAATTGATTATTTTTTTATGTAAAAGGCAATAGAACCTGATGATGTATTATTGAGTTCTTAATTCTTACATTGTAATTCATACACTTCTTACACTGAGGATTTGGCAATTGCTTCTGGCAAATTTGATGCAAATGTAAGACTGAAATGTCTCTGTCCTGGTGAGTGGGATGTGTTGGTTAACCCAGAGAGGCTCCATCAGAGACTTTATAAGAGGCTGGGCCCCATAGACTTGGGGTAATCTGTGTGATCTGATGGAATGACCAAAGCACAGGGCAGCAGATATGGTCCTAATCTCTGACATATGCTCCCAGCCAGGATTAAAACGCCCCCAAGTCCTGCAAGATAGACTCCATCTGAGGAACAAATACTGAGAGACGGAGAGAGAGAGACAGAGAGAGAGAGAGAGAGAGAGAGAGAGAGAGAGAGAGAGAGAGATGAGATGAGAAGAAATGAGAGAGAGAGAGAGCTGGTAATGAAAATGCAATCTCCTGAAATCTCTTTGACCTTAGGTCACCCTCTCAAAGAAATGTTGTAACTGTCCAGGATATGGGGGCAGGTAGGGGATTCTGGGTACAATATTGTCTTGAAGAAGACAACTAAACTAATCTAAATACTGTACATGTCCTGAGGGATAGACTAATTGTACTGAGAGGGATTCACAAAAAGACTCATTTGATATTATATAGTACATCTGGAGAGGAGATGAGACAGGACTCTATGTTAGCATGTTCAGATTAGGATGCTAATGGGAGCCCCAGTCTTTCTTTCTTTCTTTCTTTCTCTCAGATTTGAGTTTTGCTTGTGTTATCCTGTCACGTCTTATGGACCCTCTGTGGAGTGCAGTCCTGATGTTATTGACTGCCGGTGTTTCAGCATTCAGCTCAGGCAGAGAGAGAGAGAGAGAGGCTCTGGAAGCACTCAGGGATCTCCTCCCAGCAGGTCCCCCTGCAGGACAGGCTCCTCAGCAAAGCCTCATACCAGCGCTCTAGTCAGTGATTAATGACTGACATGGCTCCAACAGATGTTTCCCCACACATGACGCCAGTGGATTTACCCTACAGCCTTTGAGTCTCTGTAAGGTATGGCTGGGCTTGAAGCTTACATTAATACATACAGGCCAATTCAGTGTAAAGATGGGGGAGAGTGGATCTGTGGGGGTGGGCAGATGGAGATGCTGGCTATACGAACAGGCAGGAAGTCGTATAAATGGTCTGTCTCGTTTCACTTGATGTCTGATGCACTTCCTTGGGAAATAAAACGTGTCTACAACATTATTCGAGGGAGGGGTTTGGAGGAAATCAGTTGCATAAGGACCCCAGATGAGATGACTGAAAACCCAGTTCTCAGTCTATTTGTAGAAAATGTTCAGAACCCCCCAGTTGGTGTCCATATGGTAGTGATATCGGCTGAAGGAAGAAGAGAGAACAACTGTGTGCCATTTCAGGGCTTCACCCGACCCCGTTCTCCCCTTCCATCAGCCTCTGGGCGCGCTGCAGCGTGGGACATGTGTGCGGCAGAAATGCAAGTTATTTTTATCACCACCATTACATAAACCCTCCCACTAAAAAAGAGATTGTCTGCGAATGCCTGGTTGAGTTTGACCTCCCCCAGCTCTCTCGCTCTCTTTCTCTCTCTCTCTCTCTCTCTCTCTCTCTCTCTCTCTCTCTCTCTCTCTCGCTCTCTTTCTCTCTCTCTCTTCCACACCATCTCCACACTGTTTCTGCCTTTTCCAGACATTCCTTCAGCCAAAGAAGGTTGTTAATTATTCACACCACCATTGTGTGGCCATGCTACTTCATATTAGACTAATGGAGGTGGCTGAGTGTTTTGCTCTGTGCACACAGCCTGATGGCCTTCTGCAAGCTCTGCCTCAGCTAGCCCCAGCTCCATACCCCCCAGTGCTTTCTCTCTCTCTCTCTTTCTCTCTCGCTCTCTCTTTCTCTCTCTTCTCTCTCTCTCTCTCTCTCTCTCTCTCTCTCTTGCTCTCTCTGTCTCTCTCTATTTCTTTCTATCTCTCTCTCTCTCACTCTCTCTGTCTCTCTCTTGCTCTCACTCTCTCTATCTCTCCCTCTCTCTCTCTCACTCTCTCTCTCTGTCTCTGTCTCTCTCACTCTCACTGCTGCTCATTAAAACTACATGGATCAGTCCACCTAGAGCCAGTGCTGGAGGCCTGGGTTCAGGCTGACCACTTTAACAAGATGTACTGTATGGTTAAGTTCTGGTAACTATATTTACACAGAGAAACATCCTATTCGGTGCCTGAATTGGAATTTACGTAACTTTATTTTTGTCTGAAGGAACTGCTTGGGAGATAATCATATAACCATCTTTCCAACGTCCAGTCAATCATCAAAGACATATTAACATGTCACCAGGCTTTCCAATTAATAATAATACTAGCACTACTACTACTACTACTGATAATAATGATAATATTTTGAGAAATAAATAAGATGGGGATTCATATGATGATAAAATGAGTGAATAACTGAGATGAACACATCCAGCCAGCTGTATACAGTAACATCAGCTGTACTGATGGGCTGAGATGCTCAGAAAACAGCAGCAGTGTTTCCAGTGTGCAGCACAGGAATTATGAAAGCATCCAGCGCAGACGGAGACGGAGAGGGAGAGGGAGAGGGAGAGGGGGAGGGAGAGGGAGAGGGAGACGGAGACGGAGACGGAGAGGGAGAGGGAGAGGGGGAGGGAGAGGGAGAGGGAGAGGGAGAGGGGGAGGGAGAGGGGGAGGGAGACGGAGACGGAGAGGGAGAGGGGTATCCCTCAGGTGATGAACAGCATCGCTCTCATCTCCTCTTCTGGTGGTTCCTACTGAATAATGAAGGCGCTGGACTCTGGTTACAGGAGAGGCAGACATCATTTTAAATGGGTGTATCTCCACGGCACTGCCAGCTCACATTAAAGTTTGAAAAGACAAGATGGGGAATGAGAATGAGAGATTGCTGAAGCCCAGTGGCAAGACTCCCGAGGAGCTCCTGCAGAGACGAGCAATATCTCACCCCACGTCTGGGTCTCTCTGGCTCACATTCTCTGGGCAGAACTGTGTGTCTCTGATAGGTCACATAGTATAACGACAGTCACATATGACAGCAGTCACAAGGTCTGTGGAGACCATGTACCAACTGCAAAATAATTACCAGAGATAATTTGACATCCTAAAACAAGTAACCTGATATAATGATAAGTTATTCCACTTGAATTCTATGCAAACAGACGTCTCTTTCCACAACAGCGCTGAGGAGTTGCACAGACATATATATATATATATATATATATATATATATATATATATTGCACCGACATATATATATTCAAACATAACCTTTACAGCAGAGAGAATTTGGGATCTGAAGCATGACACCTTTGTCACATAGTCATGTTCGTTTAAACTCCCTATGGGAAAGTCAGAAGTGGCCCTCCCATTAGATATGTAAGATGCTGCAGTGGTTCACAATCAATCATCCCTGGAAATGACTTTGTTTGGATAGGTCCACCAGACATGAGTTCAAGAATACATGTTTTTCTTGTGTCTGTGTAAGAGTGTGCATGTGTTTGTGTGTCTGATCATATTAACTCCTGGCTATCCAGGTCATGACTGGCGAGGAAGTCATGAACTCAATTTCTAATGGGATCTTGGGTCTCTGATGACTTGCTCATCTATCTCACTTACAAACACACAATGGCAGATCAAATCAGACTTTATTTATACAGCGCATTTCATACCAAGAGGCAACACAATGCACTTCACAGAAGGAATTGGGGGGGGGGATACAAACACGTATGTTTGAAACTAAGGGATACAAGAGGACTCGTGCTGCAGCATTCTGTATCATTTGTAATTGACTAATAGCTTTCTGTGGATGACCGGACAAGAGAGCGATATAGTAGTCCAGCCTGCAAAAGCATGCATCAGCATTTCAGTCTTTCAGTGTCAGCCTGAGAGAGAAACAGTTGCACCTTACCAATGTTTCTTACGTGATAAAACGATGTTTTAATTATATTTTTGATATGGGTTTCAAAATTAAGATCTGAGTCAAATATGACACCTAAGTTTCTAGCCTGGTACTTGGTGTGATGTGCAATTGGTATCCAGGGCATTACAGAAGGGTATTCACATTGGAAGATACCTTGTAACCTTTTGACAATTGTACATTCTCAAAAGCATGGTAAGCAAATACACAAGTCAGGGACATTTATAGAAACAAACAAAAAAAAATAGATGTACATTAGTACAATCAAATAAATATCTGGTTAACCTCAAGGTTATTATTACATGTCACATTAATGAAGGGTTTCAAATGTGCAAGTGTTTTTAAATGTGCAGATAGTCTCTCCCTTTTGGCTTTTTCACCAATGACTAATACCTCTGTTTTATCTTGGTTGAGTTGGAAAAAGGTCTGTGACATCTATACATTTATATCAGCAATGCAATTTACCAAGCAATCAGTAGAGCTGTAATTGTTGGGTGTTACAGAAATAAAGAGCTGGGTGTCATCTGCATAGCTATGGTAATTAATGTCTGTGCCTCCTAATGACACTACCAAAGGGTTTACATGTATAGAGTGAAGAGGAAGGGCCCTAAAATGGATCCTTGAGGGACCCCACAGGTCATGCAAATGTTTTTTTGAGCCGTGGTAACCAAGGGCGTCAAAGAAATATTCCCGGCCAGTTAGATAGGTGGACTAGGCCAACCCAATTCTCAAGTCTTTTTAATAAGGATATCATGATCTACAGTGTCAAAAGCTGCAGTCAGATCCAGGACAAGGACAGAGTGCTTTTTAGAGTGCTTACTTCATAGGCTAAGTATCATGAAATTAGATGGAAAGTCTTTACCCACCCCCTATGCACACACACACACACACACCCTGCCCTTGGATGCATGGACTCCATGTTGGCATCGCTCTGGGTAGCCCGTGTGCCCACCAGCCTCTGGGCGCACGCTGACCAGCTGTGAGGCCGCAGGACATCCCCCCCCGGCTACGTTGCTGCTGCCGGGGTTTAAAACAGTGCAGAATCCAGGCCAGCTGCTCCCCGAGCTGTTTACAAACACACCTCACGCATGGACCCCCACACTCTACGTGACCACTGCTGCTTTAGACATGCTGAAGTGTATCAGATGAATCAGTGAAAGCAGATTATCTGACCTTTAATAACACATCCCATTTCCCCTCACTGGCCCCCGGCTCTCTGTTTCTCTGCTCTCTCCTTCCGACTTCGTAAACCCCTCTCGCTCTCTCTTTCGCAATCTCTATCTCTCTCTCTCTCTCTCTGTGGATTAAATTAGTCAGGTTGCTAGGCAATTCCTGGAGGCTGGCAGTGAGAGGATGAGAGACTTATGAAAACTGTATCGTCTTGCATGATCTAATCAGTGGGTAACGCTTCCTGCGCGACAGGGTGGCTGCTCTTCCTCTCTGCAGAAAGTGGGGCGTTGATACCTCTCTCTACGGGGGAGAATGAGGGGTCTGAGATAGAGAGCGTGTGGAATGAGCAGAGAGAGATGGTTCAGAGGAGGAAAATAATGGCGCCTGCTCTAGATGGCAGATGCACAATTAGGCACAAATTCCTGGTAGCACATCTGTCTCCAGAGGTTTGAGAACAGGGCGCTAATTTCTGCAGCTAGGTCGCTCTGATCTGTGTAGTTAAGAGGAGAAATGAAATTGAAAAACATCCCACATGCTGAGGTGCTTTTGATGTTGAGTCAACTCTCGACTGTATTTGAATGAACAACAACATGTTTTTATTAGCAACAACCCACCTACAAAATCAAGCCCAGACATTATCTTCTACTTCAATTTACATAAATGTATGTTCTCAGAATATTTCTAAAATGATTTCAGACAGCAGATAATAGTGGCACTGTCTTATAGACAATATATAGTTATTTATATAAATTATTACAGTATTGTTTTTTGTACTACTTAATTGGTAAGAAACACCACTGCAATACATTAAGCTGAATGGCTACTCATACACAGCACTTTTCTAACGTTTCCATATCCAAAGTGATTTACATCTCACCTCACCACCTCACTCACTGGCCTTCATTTCTGGCCGTGGACATGCCTGTCCAAATCTCTTCATTACGTAAACAGCGTTACAGTGAATTCCCCCTCTCATTCCAGCCATGTTTCCCTCTGAAAGGTCAGGGATCGAGCTGTATCAAGGCTAGAGTGCTAAAGGTCAATAATCTACTGTCCCTGATTCAGTTTACATATTTCAAGCATGTCTAATGGAGAAACTCTCATGCATTACATTGGGTTGTGCGTGAGGTATGTTTGTAAACAGCCTGAGGGGCAGCTGGCGTGGACTCTGTGCCATTTTAAACCCAGCGGTCCAATATGTCCAGAGGCCTTAGAGCAGGTCAGAGGGGTGATGTGGCAGCTTTAGAATCTTCATCTGACCAGATTACTTTCTGACTAACCGGTGACAACAGGTGAAATGCAGCGCATCATAGCGGTCTCTGTTAAGGGTCTATCAGTACTGACAAGCCCTAAGACTGGGACCTCTCACTCTCACTTTGAACTGCACACGTAAGAAACTACTACAACAATACAAAAAATGGTTGCAATGGTTGCATTGTCATGGTTGCAATAGACTTTGACTGGGTGAATGAAATAAACCAGTTTACATTTAAGTCGGTCATTCTCTCCGCACTGCTCAATTGAGTCTTCATTGATCTTTTCACAATGGTTCTAATGCAGTCTAAGAACAAGTACTTTATGAATGTGTCCTTGGTGACCGTGTGTGAGGGCAGTTAAGAATATGTCAGAGGACCAGATTAGGTATGTGTGTGTGCGTGTGCGTGTGTGCATGTGTGTGTGTGTGAGAGAGAGAGAGAGACAGTCCTATTAAGTGATCAGCTTAGATTGTATATCAGTTTTTATAAAGGAGCTGAGTCATTCTGGAAGAAGAGAGCCACAGTGGCGAGGTCACAGGGCTGATGAGAACAAACCTTTCTGCCTCTTACCCACTCCATAACACGCTCCATAAATAGGCACTTCAAATATTAAATTCACACACGCTCACACTCACACCTTGGCTGAGAGCTGGTTTCCACTGCAACAAAGGAGCAGTTTGTCACTGGCTTCCCACATTGCTGGTTGCCTCAGCTGAGCCCTGCAGAGCCAGAGCCAGAGCCAGAGCCAGAGCAAGAGGAGCTTCAAGGGTGTCAATCCGCCAGAGGCAGCAGGAGGAGCAGGCAGGAGCGGAAATGAGTTGTGTAAGACTCCGTCCAAAAATACAACCTCTCCCGACTCTTGCTGAGTCATACAGACCCCCATCCATCCACCCTTCCAGCAGCTCTGAGTCTGCTGGTGGGAACATCCTTACAGCAACGCTGTACGTACAGTATCAGCCCACGTCACGGGCGCACAAACGCATACGCACACAAACACACACATGCTCCCACACACAGGCCTCTGTAAAATAGAACTGCTGCACACACCTACCCATGCAGGCCATTTATGGAATACATTTGACTCTCTCTTCCTCTTTACACACACGCACACACACACACGCACACACACACACACGCACACACACACACACACACACACACACACACACACACACACACACACACACACACACACACACACACACACACGCACACACACACACACGCACACACACACACACACACACACACATGCCCCACCACACCCAACAGCCTTGCAATCACTCATTCCATTTTGAGTGATTACAGAACTTGACTCGACCCTGTGGTAACTATGGAATGAACTGGCCTTCGTCTGGACCTGGCCTTCTTAAAGGCACAGACAGGCACCCGTACAGTAAAGGCACCGAGGGGACTACGAGGCTAAGAGTGGCGGTGTGCTGTTCGGCTGTGTACCGCGCGTGGGCACG
>NC_045167.1:3251507-3269007 GCF_900700415.2 Clupea harengus | reverse complement strand
CTCTGCCTTGCACTCACACAATAAAGAGTGGAGGAGGGGAGCAGAGGAGCAGAAGGAGAGCGGAATGGAGTGAGAAGGACAGAAAGGTGTTTGGGGTGGACAGAGAACTATAGAATAGGTCTATGGAAGATAAAATGGAGGTCATTTTATGAGCAGTTTTATGGGGCGCAGAACATACATGCACACGCACAAAGAGAGAGAGAGAGATTAGTGATTGGAGTGACGTCTTTTCGTTGCTTTGCCAAATACCCACATTCTGAACATACCAGCAGCTGTGATGGTTTGAGGAGAGAGAGAGAGAGAGAGAGAGGAGAGGAGAGCGAGAGAGAGAGAGAAAGAGAAAGAGAGAGAGAGAAATGATATCCTAATCCTCCAGAAGAGCCAGGCATCTCCTGTGGTGCGTGCTCAATACTGTGTCAGGATTGGGTTCTGCTCCGTCTGAAGTGGTTCCCCCCAGTGGCTCCCTCATGTTCAGCCTGACAGCCAGATGTGCCCCTCTGTCTGCCTCCATCTCTCGACACACAACCCCAGATGTGCACCTCTGCCTCCCTCTCCCTCTCTCTCAACACACAACCGAGGCCACGGCCGTCCACCCTGTCTCCTCTACTTGAGAGATTCCTGCCAGTCCATCTCGTTCTCTCCCTCTCTCTTCCTTTTTTCTCTCCTCCTGCAAGTCCATCTCGTTCTCTCCCTTTCTTTTTTCTCTCCTCCTGCAAGTCCATCTCGTTCTCGCCCTCTCCCTTTCTTTTCCTCTCCTCCTGCTGTGCTGCCCCTAATCTGTCCATCCTTCCCGTGGACAGGCCTAATCTGCTTATAGCTTCATCGTAATCACCCATATCATTCTGTATTCCACATCACTCCGAGGGGATGGGAGAGATGGACAGAGAGAGAGACAGGGAGAGAGAGAGACCAAGAAAACCCGTATCACATTTGATTTTCCAATTGACAACTGAAGACCGGGAGCCATCTCCATCTCATTCAGCTAGAGCTCACTCATTCTCTGTCCTTCTCTCTCTCTCTCTCTCTCACTCATTCTCTGTCCCTTCTCTCTCTCTCTCTCTCTTTCTCTCTCTCACTCATTCTCTGTCTTCTCTCTCTCTCTCTCTTTCTCTCTCTCACTCATTCTCTGTCCTTCTCTCTCTCTCTCTCTCACTCATTCTCTGTCCTTCTCTCTCTCTCTCTCTCTTTCTCTTCTCTCTCTCTCTCTCTTTCTCTCTCTCACTCGCTAATTATACCAAGAAGTAGGCTGCTGCTCCAGTTCAGAGGACCCAAGTGGGTGGCCTGATTCACCTCCAGTGGATGCAGAGGAAGGAGGGGAGTCGGAATGAGAGACATGCAGGTGTGTTTGAGTGTCCTTTCTGTCTCTCTATGGGAGACATGCAGGTGTGTTTGAGTGTCCTTTCTGTCTCTCTATGGGAGACATGCAGGTGTGTTTGAGTGTCCTTTCTGTCTCTCTATGGGAGACATGCAGGTGTGTTTGAGTGTCCTTTCTGTCTCTCTATGGGAGACATGCAGGTGTGTCTCTATGAGAGAGATGGAGGTGGTGTCAGGACAGACATGCTCAGTCATGCAGATCTCACCACTTCCCTGCCCTCTGACCTTAGAAAGCACTCTGGACGTGTGGAGGAAGTGGAGGCAGTCCATGCATTAGATGTCCCGCAGGGCTCTGGATGAGTGGAATGAATCTCAGGATATAATAACACAATAAACTCAAAGACAAGAACAGACACACACACACACACACACACACACACAACCTCCCACGCCCTCTCTTTCTGCCTCGCACAGACATTAGATGTGATTCTATCTAAGACTCTATCAGTGTTGCTTGGCAACCGGACTTTGGTTTACCAGGGGGACGTGCAGACAGGAACTCCATCAGATCCCCACTGTGAAGCAGAGCCATCCTCATTTCCTCCGTTTCCTGTTTCGATTACAGCCACTGACTCACCTTCTCTCTCTCTCTCTCACACACACACACACACACACACACACACACACACACACACACAGATAGAGAGAGAGAGACAAACGCATCCACATACACACACAGACAGAAAGAGAGAGAGAGAGACAAACACAAACACATCCACACACACACACACACAGATAGAGAGAGAGAGAGAGAGAAAGAGAGAGACACACATAAATACACGTAGACACACTTCTTAGCTATACAAGTTTAGAAATGAATACAAATTTTGATCATTTGCGAACTAACGTTTACTAAACCATCAGACATGCTTTTTTTTTTTTATAATTCGGGACATGAAGAAGATATGAACTGTTTCATGGGGGAAGTAAGTAGGGAGTGAAAAAGAAAAAAGAGGTGAAGAACAAAGGAGTGAGGAATGAAGGAGAGAGAGAGACGGAGAGAAAAGAGACTAAGAGGGAAGAAAAAACAATTAAAGAGGGACAGGAAAAAGTGAAGGGAGAGAGAGAGTCATGAAAGAGGGGTGAGACAAGAGCACAGATGATGAAGTGAAAGAGATGGAAGGATGGAAAAGGAGCAGGAGCGATTAAAAAGAAGGACAGAGGGGTCGAGGACGAGACAAGAGCAGACAGGATGGCCACGGCACAGACCTGCATAACCATGGGCCACTTTCACCGAGGCTGGGGTTGCTAGGCGACCGCATCCGAGCAGCAGCAGCAGCTGCATTGCGACATGGAGCTGCGGAGGTCTGAGCGTAAAGTTGACCACCACACACACACACACACACACACACACACACACACACACACACACACACACACACACACACACACACACACACACACACACACACACACACACACACACACACTTACACACACACACACAAACAAAGGTAAAGGAAGTTCAAACTATAGGAAATTGAAGGGCTGGGCAAAACAAGGAGAGACAAACAGAAGGGTAGTGATCTGGAAGTCTGTGAACTTGATCCAAGAAACAGCAGAGCTGCATGACAGAATGCAATAGGACCTAAGGAGGCCAGGGCTGAAGAACTATACTTCCCTGTGCAAACACAGGAAACTGCTGATTGTGGAATATGTCCAAATCCTAATCTGATCCAGGATCAGGGCAGGAGCCCTTCCGGACTCAGATGGTATTTGAGTAAAGCTGGTGAAGGATTTCGCCCATCCTGATGTCCTGACTCCTACGTGCTATAGCTGTGCTGTGTTAGTGCTGACGGTTCTCTTTCCAGGACTTTAGTGCCATCTGCTGGTCCATTCGGCAAGCAACCGCAAATCAAACTATTTTAGAGGTGAATACAGTTTCTCTATTTTTAACAGTTGTGTTGTGAAAGATGACTTGTGCTTTTCTTTATCTACCTCAAATATGCATCTGAATAATAAGATGGACCTGAATTACATTTCTCTATCACACACAGAAAACATGAACATGTGGAATTGTTAATGAATGTTGCATGGCTTGATATTTTTAGCAGCTACTACTAACAAAGTGACAAACACAATCATGAGCCTTTCCTAGGGCAGAAAACTCAGAAACCTTCCTACCACAGTAACTGGTGTGCTGTATTTATGTTGGCAACTTGTTTTACAAAAGCAAAGCAACTTATCTTTAAAAAAAAAAAAAAAAAACCTTAGTCAGAGCCCAGGCAGCCTCCACCAAAGCTTGCTATTCAAGGCTGGTTAAAGGCACACACTTTTTGTCAAATTCAGCAAATTGCTCTTCACGGTCTTCTTGCCGTCTCTTCGGTGTTCACAAACCTCTGGTGTTCGTACACAGTCCTGGCTCTGTAAATGGGTATCAAAGATAGTGGCTCGGATCGAGTCATGAACATTCCCAGCCAATCGACACTGTGTTTCAGGAGCTCGGAAGGGAGGGGTGTAATTTGATTGGCTGTTGTGTGCAAATATTAGCAACTTGTTGATGAAAAAAACGAAAGGGCGGACTACATCTTTCATGTCTGGTGACTGTACTGGGCGTGCTCAGTGTGACGAGGCGGCTCTGAGGTGTGTGTGGGAATGTCTGGAGGGACAAGATAGTCGTCACTCCGACAGCTGCTGCAGCCTTACATGCCCGTACTGGACCACTAGCATCTCAAACTGGGAACTGTCAGCACTCACAAAGCAATGATTAAGTGTATGTGTCCCTCTCGCTCTCTCTGTCTATATATGTGTGTGCGTATGGGCTCTTTCACAACTGCGTGTTGATGAATTTCAACTTCTTGGAAAGGCCAGTTCCTTAACGAGGGGCGAGAGTCTGGAAAATGAAGAGTCTTTCTTTGCATGTTTGTTTGTTTGTTTGCCTGTAGTAGCCGTGAAACCATGAAGTTACTGCTTAAACTGGAATGCTTTAATTGGAATAACGTAGCACACTGACATGCCATAAAATCACACACACACACACACACACACACACACACACACACACACACACACACACACACAAATATCTCATTAGCTATCAGCCACATATTCAAAGTGGCTGCTCTGTGACTGACAGGTTTAGAGTGTAGTGTTGTGAGGGGGTCCACAGGCAGCAGACATTCCTGTCTGGCTGAGGTGCTGAGTGTCTGGTGCACACAGACTGAGCACGGGCCAAGAGAACCTTCTACTGGCTTATTGGGACATAGAGTGCCTTTGTGCTGTTCATTTGACAAGTACACAGACACTCACTAACGCTGACTCATTTTCATTGCTGTCTTGAGAGGGTGGATGTGAATGGGGGCCTCTCCTGATTGGCTCTGAGGCGTTTCTTTGGTGCCACTAGATGGCAGGAGCAGGTTGGTAACTATGGTAACCAAAAGTGCTTCGAAATGTCACCTCTGACAATCACTTGAGTCTTCTCCTGCAGAAAATGTAACATGCACACTTAAAGATGTTCTGAAAATGAAATGTCTGTTGTGCGTTCACATTCACTATCTCATTTTTCTCCTATCCGGATTCAGGATGAAAAAAATAAGACGGGAACGATAAAAAACATAAAGCAGAAAGGAATAATTGTTGTGATATAATGTCTGAGGCTCTGCATATTGAGAGTGTCCAGGTGAATAGGCAGCAGGAGAGCAGAAGAGAGGGTGCTTTAAAGCACTAGAGAGAACGAAGGGGCAGAGCCAGGGCCAAGGCCAGGGTGAACCAGAGGGCAGGATCAGCTGAGACAGACAGACAGAGAGAGAGAGAGACAGAGAGAGAGAGAGAGAGAGAGAGAGAGAGAGAGAGAGAGAGAGAGAGAGAGAGAGAGAGAGAGAGAGAGAGAGAGAGAGAGAGAGAGAGAGAGAGAGAGAGAGAGGGAGAGGGAGGGAGACAGACAGACAGACAGAATGGAGACTATTGCTATTTCAAACTGCTGGCGTTATTTCCACGGTCCTAGATGCCTGTGTATATATATAGTCCCCTCAGCGTCTTCAAGGCAACTCTGCTCATAACCCCACTCTCTGTCCCACTGCTGCTGAAACACGTCCCTTTAATGAACCCCCCCAGCAAAGCCTTTAGGTCCTTCCTACCTCTCCAAATGTTCTGTGCTCCCTCTGTGCAGGTTGACTGCTGAAGCCACACACACCTCTCTGACACCTCTAAGCCTGGTGTCTTGTTCATGAATTTCACGCATTTCACATGCCTGAGAGCTGTATGCCAAGACCTGTATGTCTCCCTGAATACTGTACCTGATGATACCCTCTGCCACCCCATACACTGAGGCCTGCTTTCCCTGCCCCTGCAACATTTACATTTACATTTAGTCATTTAGCAGACGCTTTTATCCAAAGCGACTTACAATGTATACACATTTTACATTTTTACATTTACACTGATGGCACACTGCACATCAGGAGCAATTAGGGGTTCAGTGTCTTGCTCAAGGACGCTTCGACAGGGAATCGAACTAGCAACCTTCTGATTACTAAACGACTTCTCTACCACTGTACCACTGTCGCCCTCCAGAAAGAGGACTTCAGGGCTGGTAGTACCTGGGCACGGTCTTTGGCTCTTTTGGTTTTACTCACAGATAAATGTTCTTACTCTGTCAATTTCAAAACTAATACAATACAGGCTGATTTCATTAGTCTGTGACCTTCACATTGCCTTTAACGCTCAATGAAACCTCACCAGGGGGACTCCAGCTCTCCTATCTCAGCCTTAACCTTCTTCTCTTTTGTACTCTTTTCTTTTCCAGGCTCCTGTTCCCCACCTCTTCTCTGTAGTACCTCCAATGTTCAGAGCCCCGTCCAGACGACAACTTGAAACCCATATCCCACTTGCTATTTATAACCCTCCACTTCAAAGTAACAAGCAGAGAGATATGCTGATGGGGTGAAGGGAGAGAGAGATATGCTGATGGGGTGAAGGGAGAGAGAGAGAGATATGGTGATGGGGTGAAGGGAGAGAGATGTTCCCTGAGCACAGGCCAGCTGGGCCATCCTCTAAGAAGACTGGCAGGAGGACAAGACAGAAGAGATACCTGGGGAACACTCCATACGCCACAGCAATGACATTTCACATCGTGGCTCACGGCCCATGGTCTTGGAGCCCGACATTTTACATTCAGTGTACCTGTAGATGACTCTTTTTTTCCTCTATTAGACTGGGTCGCATCTGTTTATGAGGTAAGCAGAGAGGTGAGTGCTGAATCAGTGAACCTCATAGTGAACTGCCATCAGGGGGTATAACCATATAAAAAACACACAAAACACTCAAGAGTACATGTACACGTTTTTTTTTTTTCATTTTTAATATTAAGACAATGAAGCATAAGCCAATAGCACCAAGAGGGACAGCTACACGTGAGCAAAGAGCATCCTCTGCCCATCATCAGCGTACTGCAACCCAGAGTCAAACAATAACCGAACTAAACGGGGTGGGGGGAAAAAGAACAGCTGAATGAGAGCGTACAGAAAGAGAAGGGGAACTCCTAGCTGTACATGAGACCAAGGGTCAGGAACAGGCAGAAAAGATACAGAGGAAAAAAAAGAGTGATTGCATTGTACGAACCAATGTCCCCAAAAAAAGAGCGTAAAACAGATTACAATGTGAGAAGTTGGTGATATCCACGCGAGTCTAGAGAAAGACAGTGCCCACCCTTTTCTTCAAAGGTGAGCTTTTCAAGGGGGCGGGACCTGAGCCCAGGATCCAATGAAAAGGAAGGTGTATGTCCAATTGTCCAATTGTCGTCAAGCACTGTCCCGACAACCTCACCCACCCGCCACGCCCCCTTGGGTAAACGTGCACCTGCAGCATTAAAGTGACAAACGCTTTGTGTCCACATGTAACCACGGTGACATCTGTGATCCAACTTACACGGCTTTTTTTTGTTGTTGTTTGTTTCCTAAAAGATACAAAAGTCCATGAGGCATTCTCTGAACACACACACTTCTGTCCATACATTGCATTTATGACTTGGTTTTGTGTAACATATCCGTGGGTCCCCCACACACAACAAAATCCAGGGCGAACTCCTTGCTTGAGGGGGGATGGTTTCCTTAGTCATTGCTTTCATTATGATGCCTACTCAAATGAATGTGATGTTTTTGCGTGAGACATTTGAAAAGCTAAAGTCATTTTTGAGGACTTGTGTGCAGATCCTGGATGCTTCTGTCCAGATGGAAAGTGCATTCTGGAAACGTGAAACCAAGGACTCCTCACCACTGCCCCTCACACCCCATCACCCACCTGGGCGCTCACCACTGCCCTCTCACCCCCATCACCCACCTGGGCACTCACCACTGCCCTCTCACCCCCATCACCCACCTGGGCACTCACCACTGCCCTCTCACCCCCATCACCCACCTGGGCGCCCACCACTGCCCCTCAGATCAGAGGTCTGGGAGAGGACTCATGTAACCCAGCAACACACAGCACAGATCTCACCCACACACCCTGCATCCACAGCAGACACACACACACACACACACACCCTGCGCTCATGTTCTACACGTGTCGCCAGACACACACACACTTACACACCAGAAAGGGAAAGGCACTTCTGTTTCATATGGACACAGAAAGGTCCTGTTGCAGACTTCCTGCACAGCCAGTCAGCATCCACACGGTCCCCGTGCAGATGGCCAATCAGCATCCACACGGTCCCCATGCAGACGGCCAATCAGCATCCACACGGTCCCCATGCAGATGGCCAATCAGCATCCACACGGTCCCCATGCAGACGGCCAATCAGCATCCACACGGTCCCCATGCAGACGGCCAATCAGCATCCACACGGTCCCCATGCAGATAGGTCCCCCCGGCTCTCTGACTGTTTCTCAGGGGCTTCTAGTTGAGAACGGGGATTAGACGAGCGGCGGCTTCCACCGGCCCACCGCGCCTCGTGACCAGAGCAGACCTCTGTGATTGGCGGCGCTGCACTGGGCACGCTCAGTGTGATGCGGTGGCTCGAGCAGCACCTGCTACTCAGGTCCGCCCCCGCACCACAGACTCAGAAAAGGGCCGCCGATATATCCAACACCTTTGGTCATTTTAACATGGTCTTGTGAGAAAACCATCATGGCGCTTCCTCAAGTCAGATTTGCTCTTCACTCCAGAACATTGCGGCACAGGAGGATTGGTAATGGCGTCCGATATTATTGCAATTGTTTTCTTTTTTTTTTTACACTTCCTAAATATTCAAAATATTTCCTCTATACTTCCCCTTTCTATATATACACTAATTATATAGATAGACATTTATATATTTCCTATGATTAGTAATAAGTAGGCAGGTGGAGACCCATCCACACACGTTGGTTAGCGCACAGCCTGGTTCCCACAGATGCAGGGATGCACACGCTCCTAACGCTGTCATCTCTTCAGGTCAGCTCGTCACTTCTCCAGCCATACGCTTTTCATGGCCACACACTCAAACACCGCCCACAGTCCACACACACACACACACTCAAACACCGCCCCCACAGTCCACACACACTCAAACACCGCCCACAGTCCACACACACACAAACACCGCCCACAGTCCACACACACACACACACACTCACTCAAACACCTCCCCCACACACTAAAAAAAACACCGCCCACACACACACACACTCAAACACCGCCCCCACACACTCAAACACCACCCGCTGATTGCTGCCCTGAGGAAGAGGAGTCCCTAAAAAAAAAAAAAAACGTTCTTGTGATTCTCCTGTGCAAAAAGAGGCAACACTAAACTCGAGGGGATTTTTAAATATGAGGGAAGACAGGCGAGGTCAGTGGGTTAGATACTAGTTGAACATGACAGGGCAGTAAATAAAAGGTTGGGGGAAAGCGTGTGTATGATGGCCAACAAGTGAAATGTGAGACGGTAATGTTCAAGTGAGAATTTAGCTTATGATTAGTGTCGAGCCGAACCCCTTGCCCTTTCAACACACACACACACAAACAGTAAAGTGAATGCTATGCCAGCACCGTGTCACCAAGTGAAGGGATTTGCACCATGGGGGTTTTTTGTTCCATGTCTTGATCACAACACTGATGAGGACTCGCGACCAGGTTTTAATGATCCACTGGTCTGGACTGAAAAGATGCTGTCAGTGAAGGCACATGGGCTTCAGAGGAAAGTGTGTGTGTGTGTGTGTGTGTGTGTGTGTGTGTGTGTGTGTGTGTGTGTGTGTGTGTGTGTGGGGGGGGTATTTATTGGGTTTGTGTATGGTGTATGGGTGGGGGGTGGAGGCTTTCTAGTGTCCCCCATCAAAACTGTGTCTCTAACTGCATGAAGCCTGTGTAGTGTGTGTGTGTGTGTGTGTGTAGTGTGTGTGTGGTGTGTAGTGTGTGTGTGGTGTGTAGTGTGTGTGGTGTGTATGTAGTGTGTGTGTGGTGTGTAGTGTGTGTGTGTGTGTGTGTAGTGCGTGTGTGGTGTGTAGTGTGTGTGTGTGTGTGCGTGTGTGTGTGCCTGCCTCTGCTCAGTCCTAGTCTTCAAAAGACGGGCCAGTCTCTCTGAGACTCTGGAGTCCTGTCTGCCAACCCCCATGTGCAAAGACCACTTTGTTAGAGGGCCCTGCAAGACCAGGAGTCCTCCATTCTCCACCCACATGGCACTACAGTGGGAGACAGCACTTGTAGTGCAAGGTGTGTGTAAATTGAGAGTGTGTGTGGGTAAACTGAGAGTGTGTGTGTGGGTGGGTGTGTGTGTGAGTGTGTGTGTGTGTGTGTGTGTGTGTGTAGGGGTGTGTGTGTGTGTGTGTGTGTGTAGGGGTGTGTGTGTGTGTGTGTGTGTGTAGGGGTGTGTGTGTGTGTGTGCGCCTCACAGCAATGGTCCCAGTGTAGCAGAACTGACATTTGGCCGTTGCTGCTTCCACGAACATAAGCACAGCTGAAATAAAGTGCTCTTCCTCAGTGCCCAGATCCCACCACCACCCCCAGACACTTCTTCAGGATTACAAAAACATGACACTGGATTAGACTCATTTCTCCCTCCTCTTTTGTGCAATTAGTGGTAGGAATTAAATGATTACAAAAAAAAACATATCTAGCTATATATTTTTTGATAGTGACAGACAAATGTGAGCGACCATTGTTTTTTTTGTTTTTTTTTTGTTGTTGTCTTTTTCCATTTTAGTTTTGTTTTTTTGAAAAGCAGACGCTCTGGCATCACAACACAAACACCATGTTTCATCATCACCACTCATCATCATCATCATCATCGTCGTCATAGTTAGCATCCTCCTATTCATGATCACTTCCTGGAAGTGAAAGGAAGCTGACTGGAGCAGAGTCCCTTTCTGCCCACAGGGGGCGCTCTCAACTGTCTCGAAGCGGATCCCGTTCCCCGTGTGTTCAGGCGGGCGAAGGCGGTAGTGTCTTCCTGGGAAACAGAGCAGAGCACCAGGGAAGTGTGTGTGTGGGGGGGGGGGGGGGGGGGGAGTTAGGAGCAGGAGCCACCCTCCCTTCCCGTCCCCACAAAAAAAATTGAAGTCACCCCCTTCAGCATCACAGTTAAAACAGTCCCCCCTCTTCTCTCTGACCTTCCCTTCCTGATACTCTGGATACACAGGCAAGGGCAGATGAAATAGTTTGAGGACAAATGAAAGAAAGAAGAAAAAAAAAAAAAAAAAGAGGAACTAGAAAGAACAAGCTAGTTAGTAACAGAGACGGACCAAAAAAAAAAAGAGAGCGAGCGAAAAGCAGTGACACAGATGCTGCTGCCCCCCTCGTGTAGTATGTGAAGATATGTGAGTGTGACGCAGCGGCTGGTGGCCTTTGCAGGGAGCACAGCACCAGGAATATGGATCTTGTTATTAGAGTAGTAACTAAAAAAAAAATGATAAAAGCTTATATGACGTATTTTAGTTACAGGCCCAAGTGACACCCCCCATTCTCACAAGCACATCCAGCGTCTTCTGCACGCCGCCAGTCTCTCACTTGGCCTTGAGCTCCCTCTCGAGCCAGCGGACCCGCACGCGCTGCTTGTAGTGGTACTCCCTGAGATAGTCCTGCAGCGGCGGCGGCAGCAGCTGGAGCGCGCCGATGCCGTCGTAGGAGACGCGGCGGCAGATGGCGGCGCGCGCCAGGCCCTGCAGCGCGAACGGGAAGGAGCGCGGCACGGGCGAGGTGAGCAGCGGCTCGAAGAACATGCACGCGGACGGGTCCTTGTAGTGCTCGAGCAGCGCCGTGACGGTGGCGGCGTGGAAGACGCAGGGGTCGTGCGCGTCGAAGCTGAAGTTGTGGTTCCACTGCTCGATGCGCGCGTGCAGCGAGCGGCCGTAGCGCCGGAAGCTGACCGAGAACAGGTAGTCCTCCTGGGCCGAGTCGCGCAGCAAGAAGCTGCCCTCGGGCCGGCCGTCCAGCAGGGCCTCGGCCTGGTAGCGGTCCATCACGCCCCAGTAGCAGGGCAGCGCCGTGATCTGCTGCAGGTCGGGCACCAGGCAGTGGATGTAGTCGATCTGTGTGTGGACCCTCCAGGGGCCCTCGGGGGCCGGAGGCGGCGGCGGCTGGGGTTGGCGCTGCCGCATGCGGCGGGTCTGCATGCACAGTGTGGTGCCGTCCTCCTCCTCCGAGTCACAGTCTGGAGCAGCGCCGCCGCCACCTCCTCCTCCTCCTCCTCCTCCTCCTCCTCCTCCTCCTCCTCCTCCGCCAGCACCCGCACCAGCTCCGGCCTCGCCCGAACCCTCGGTCAGCCCTGGCGCCAGCTTGGGTCCCAGCTTATGCAGGCAGGCCAGGGCCTCCACCGTGTGGATCTGGGCGTTGGGCGGGGGGTCCACGCCCTCCTCGATGCTGAGGCGCCGTCGCTCGCGCAAGCGCTCCTCCTCGTCCTCCGCCGAGGGCGCCGCTCCTCGTGACCAGTCCTGCTGGCCGGACGCCGAAGGCGGGAGAGGGGCGGGGGCGGCCGAGGCCGCGGGCACGGGCACCGTGTGCTGCTTGATGAGGTGCCACTTGCGCGCCAAGTCCGAGCCGGGGGGGAAGGGGCAGGTCTCCATCATGAGCTCGGTCAGGTGGATCTTGCGCTTGGGCGGGGCGCGGGAGGCCGAGCAGCGCAGCGGCAGACAGAGTCCCATCGTGTCCTGCAGCTGTTGCCGTAGTGACCGCCCCCCGCCCCCCGGCTCCAGGTCCTCCCCCCGGCGGCGGCAGCGGCCCCTCCCTCCTCTGTCGCGGCCCTCCAGGGAGCCCTGCGCCCGCGTGGAGCACGAGTGCCGCTTCTTGCCACTCCAGGGCGCGTGCCGTGAGTACGAGTCCCTGCGCGAGCCCAGCTGCCCCGGCCGCCCGTCCCCCTCCTGCTCCAGCGTGATCTCCAGCACCTGGGCCATGTCCACCACGCAGTTCTGCCCGGGCCGCGGCACACTCGACCCCCCAGAGGGGGCGCTGCTGCTGCTGCCAGTGTTGTTGTTGTTGTTGGCCCTCCCAGCGTACCGGGGCAGACTGGTGGGGAGTGGCCTCGAGGAGGGGCTGGCCTCCTGATGTGGAGCCTGGTCACGAGCACCTCCATCTGGGTGGAGCAGAGACTGGCATCCCCTCTTCAGGTTGCTCCACACCTTACCCACCCTCTCCATGGGCTGGGTCGCCTGCACCTGAGGACAGCAGAGGGGGGGAAAAAGGTGAGATTGTCAAATGGGAATTTTCAATGTCTCCTGCCTGACCAGATGACCCAAGGGGGTGCTATAATGAGTGAATGTAGCATGAGCTGCAATGGCTAAATATTACAGGGCTAGTGGACGTACAGTGTGTTTTAGCACCAGACCAACAGGCTAAATATTACAGGGCTAGTGGACGTACAGTGTGTTTTAGCACCAGACCAACAGGCTAAATATTACAGGGCTAGTGGACGTACAGTGTGTTTTAGCACACAGGCTTTCAAAGGGAGGGCTGCCAAGACACACTATGGGGGCTGTGGGAGCACAGATGGGGGAGGGTGATTATATATCTTTTCAATTAATATTTTACTTTATATTCTACCAGGCAGAGACTTGGACATGGGAAGAGTGAAGCCCATAATACTAAGAGCCGCTGATGAGTTGGGAAGTGAAGCGAGTTGTAAGAGGAAAAGTTGGAGAGTGCCACTATCGGTCTCCAGACCCCTTTCCAGTGAGTCCCTGAATCCCCTCGAGACTTCCAAATGAATTGCATTAAAGGCATTTTAGGATGGAGATTTTCTTGAGACGTTTCACTGAGCCCTCAGTGGGTCATGTCCCTAGGTGCACCAGCGAGTCACCACCATGTCTGGTCTCTCACTCCATAAACTAATGTACATAATTCTGTCAGACATCATTATGAGATAACTTGGTATATATATTGCGAGATGTATATTAAACCATAGAATGTTTGTCTGTGGCTTACTATACAGTATAAGTGTGGTGTCAATTTTTGGTTTTGGATTAAAGCTCATGTGTACATTTCAAAACAATTAGGTGAATATCCAACACTCTATAGTGGTGACGGTTCTCTCTGGTGAGGCTCCTGTCAATGACATGAAATGGAGAAGTGGCATGGCCGTCGTTATGGAAACGGCTTCAAATCCCACTGCCATACACTGCACAACTCGCATGGAAGAAAAACACATCAACAATTAACTTCAAGTCAAATGTAAGCTCACATCGCCCTCAGTTTACACTAGCTGGTACTAGTCTAATTCAAAGCAGTCTTCTTCTGTTGTCATACATTTCATGCTCTGTTTAAAGTAGTCTTTACAAAGGCAGGATTTGGCAAGAAAACCTTTGCGAAATGCAAGACAGCAGTCTGTAACCCTGAACTATGTCCAACTGACATACCTAATTTGTAAAGATCTGAACAATAATAACATTTTTAGACTGTTTTGCTCACAGAACAAAGGCTAATGATGCTGTCAATCAGCTCTTATAAATGTGTTCTGTCCGTATTAGCCTTACTAATCATCGGCCATTATAATCATGCATCCCCATGTGGTCTTGAAGACAAACCTTGAAGACACAGATTTATGCAAGCTAATATAATCACAACGCTGTATGTGACAGTGACTGCTACCTGCCTGGGATCTCTGGCCAGGGGAGGCTAATTGTATGGAATCCTCACGACATCCGAAAAAGCCCTACGGGGAGAGCAAACCGTAACCAAGTTTATGGTCTCTTTGTCTGCAAGCTTGGCCAGGGCCTCATGGACAAAACAGGCCAACAGGTGGGTCCTATTCACTAAGGCCTCAGCAAGTGGCAGGCTTCAGTGACTCTTCCACAGCTACAGCTAGTCAACAGATTTGCAAAGAAAAAGCTAGATGACGAATACAATTAAGTAACAGTTCATATTTCGACCATGAAACCAAGATTAGTATATTTATTTAGCCTGTATATATACAGCTATCTTTAGAGCTAAAATAAAAAAAGACTCTTCACAGACTGAACCAAGTGTCCTGGTGAGGTATATGGTGTTGAAAAACCTAGCAGGCAAGGAACACTGTTCCACATATGAGATGTGCAGACAATGCATAGGTATTTACAGAGGGTCCAATGAGAAAGTATTAGTTGCCTTTTGCTGGGAGTGGGTGAGTGCGATAAATGTGCTTGGAAGTAGGAATGTGTGTGTGTGTGTGTGTGTGTGTGTGTGTGTGTGTCTATGTGTGTGTGTGTGTGTGTGTGTGTGTGTATGTGCATCTTCTCAGGTGATGGTGTGACTCAAGATTTTAAGTGCGAATGTGTGTGGGATTTGTAAAAGAAAGTGTGCGAGTGCGTAAGTGAGCGTGTGTGACGTTGAGGGAGTGATTAAACGCGTTGCCAGGCAGACTCGCAGGGACCCAAGGCCAAAGCTAAAAGTGAACGCATGGATCCTCTCCAGTCGCACTGCCTCTGCTGAGGGCTGGATTACTGTGCCAGTCTGGGCCTGCCTGACTCGCTCTATCTCTCTATACCTAGATCTTTCCCTCTCTATCTTTTTTTTCTCTATCTTTTTTTTCTCTCTCTATCTCCCTATATCTTTCCCTCTCTCTCTCCCTATCCTCTCACTCTTTAACCCTCTTCCTCTCCGTCTCTCTGTGTCTTACCCTGTTGAACAGCCCAGTCTATGTTAGCGACCTCCCCAGTAAATCACCGCATCTCATCATAATCAGGTGGGCGAGATCCTGGTCTAAAGGACGTGCTAGCATACGACTGCCAGGCTGACTGCAGACCGCTTTGTGCCCCGCTGCTGGCCCCGGCCGGCCAGGCTAACTCCCTCAAGGCTAATCACTCTAGTGTGTCGGCTAATCCCTTTACCTCCCTGCTCTCCGCTGACCTCTCCGCCGACCTCGCTGAGGCGAGCGATTTAGGGCTGTGCGGTCAGAAGAGTCAGCAAAGAAAGTGACATGGGGTTAAACCCCGCCAGCTCGAGCAGATGATACAGTTTGTCTCTGACAGGAACATTTCAACGAGGCGGTCTAGCCTGCTCTGGGACCTGGGACCTGGGACTTGCACGGGCTCAGTATAGCCCAGCATTTCACATTTTGCTGATATACATAACGACCACATCAGGCAAGCTCGATGACTGCTGCAAAAATGAAGTCATGAATCTATAAAAATCTCAGAGAGTATGAATAAGCAATAAGAGTCCTTAAAATGGCCCAACAGTCTCAAGAGGTACATTACGTACACAAGTTGAGGAAAGTGTTATCATAAGTAGGGATGGGAATTGAAAAGATGTTATTGAAACTTATATCATTATCGATTCTGGGTATCTGTCCCATTCTTTATCGGCTTCCATTATTGATTCCTGATCAATTTTCTATGTGGAAAAAAAATGTAGGCATACACAGGTGTTCAGCGTCAATGCTCAGCAGTTTTATTATCCGAGTCTGAACACAGCGCAGAATATACGCCTAGTAATTACAATGCTACTTTTCTTAAAAGTATATAACTTGAAAAACAAATGGAAAAACTTAAAAAGATAAACAATTCTTCTGCAGAAAAAATAGGCATATATGCCTCGTGACACCTGAATAAATTACAATATTCAAAAGGGAATAAGCTTGAATATATAACTGGCACATAATATAAACAGTTCTTCTGCAGAAAAATGTGCACCCTTTCTGCTTTCTCTGGACAGATCTCTCTGGGCCAATGGTGTCCCCAGCTCTAGGAAACATACTCTCCTCAGATGGGGTGGAGAACATCTGAACACACAAATAGGTTTGGGCAAGATCTGAGAACCGGGGCAGAGAGTGTCTCTTGCCACCACCGGAGAGCAGGGTCAGCTGATACAAGAGAGGGACTAGAGACTGACCAAGAACATGAAACTACAGTCCATGTGAGGGTCCAGATTTGAGTTCCCCAGAGACGGCCCACTGGTGAGGAAGATGCTAAGTAGTGCTGGCCGGTGTAGGTTTAGCCTTAGCAGACCTCTGCACTTGCCCCGTTCTTGGCTTATGGTCTTAACGCCAGTGCTGGACACTTCTGGTTGAGGATGAATGGTTCGTTTAGTCAAGGCATCCTTCCCAGCTCCAGAGACGGCTGGTTGAAGTTGAAAGGATGATCCAAAATCATGTCTGTGCAGCAATGATGTATGATAATATCTGATTAATATTAAGTGGTTGTCAGTTGGATCAGAGGCTCGTGAATCAAGCGAAAACACAGGAGATAGTAAAAACACCATATCACAAAAAAAATGTTTTTTGCAATGTGCAACTGTCAGAAAAACATGCAGGTTTTGATCAAAGAAATTGATAGTCCGACAATTTGGAACCGGCTCTCTCAACTGAAACCAGTTCTCGAATTGCATCTCTAAATCGTAGGCAACCTACAACTGCGGTCGAGCGCAACACAAGCACCAGAACAGCAACACAAAAATCAATTCAAACGAGCACACAGTTAGGTGCAGCCTTTGTTTGTGAGGTCAAAAGAAGGAAGTAGTGGTGAAAACAGGTCAGATTTTTAGGGAACGAGGCAGTATCCCAAATAAGCCAAGTGAGGAGGGAACCGTTCCCCAACATCACTTCTTCCATGTGGTCCATCTCAGAAACAGAAGCCCCGAAGCTGAACCCTCAGGATTACACAGCAGCAGCACGTCAGACGCATTACACGGCAGAATGAGATTTCAGCTCGGCTGACCCCAACACCCCAAGGCACAAAGCAGTTGACCTCGGAGTCAGCCTGCAGCGCAGCGTGGGGACAAGGGGAGGAGAAGGATTCTTCTCAGG
>NC_045167.1:3221682-3251045 GCF_900700415.2 Clupea harengus | reverse complement strand
CAGGGCTGGCAGCTTATTTTTGTGAGTGACATTGACACGTGGTCAAAGGCACCGCGTAGATGAGCGATGGCCGATGGAAAGGGACGAGTAGGCGACTTGTTTCCGTCGTTCTGCTCCGACTGTCACATGATCATGTCATTTAGTTCTGGTTTCATGCTTCTGACTGTTTACCACTCACGACGAGGGCACAGCCGACATGTCACTTCGTGGCTGGAGCGCTAATTTGCCCTCCTCACTTTCTCCTCCTTGGAATCGGAGTAAGGGGTATTTTGAAATTGTAATTCAAATTCATAATCGCCACTTCATTTTCTTACGTTGTCACTGATGTTGTGAAAAGCTAGTTGTTTACTTGCTTGTGTATAAATTAATGACATCTATGGTGTCTACATCTAGGGTTAGGGTTAGTATCAAGTAAGTATCAATATGGCAATAGCCTAGACAAAAAGGCACCATATAAGACAGTTGCCTAGTTATTTTGATCCTTCACTGTGTCTGAGCTACTGTTATTGAATGGCAGTTTAGCATAGTTTAACCCTGAGCCAACTGTGTGTATTTATTTCCAGCCTCTCTTGAGGACTTCTGTAGGACAGGGCGAACAATCCCCTGCTCAGTGCTCTCCTGACACTTGGCAGGGAAATTAATTAGTCTCATTATAACCCTCTCTGTGGCAGATATGATCTGGAGAGCAAGTGTGTGTATGTGTGTGAGAGAGAAGATAGTTGCTACAGAAAAACTGAGGAAGTGTTGTGCAGCAAAAGCAGTCTTGGGGCTTCTTTACTGCCGTCCGAATGTCAGTGTCCCATGTCAAACTGTAATGTTGCACCTTCATTTGATGATTTGAGATTGGCACTATGAACTGCTCGGTGCTTTTAAAGTCACAGTGTCACGTTCATTTTTAAGTCTCACATTCAAATTTTATGTTCTAAATGGCCCCACCCCCACCCACACCCCAAAACCTCTCACAATAGCTCCAGCTGCACATGCCTCCTCTGCTTTTGGGCCTTCTGTGTGCGGGCCCCTGGTGGCATAGCTAGTGGCCCCAGGAGGCTGCCACATGGGGGTTGCCATAGAGACGTGTGGACACGAGGGATCGGTAATGTAATGACAGTGGCGACTCTGAATTTGAGCAGCAAATGGCCTGGATTTCTGTCCCTCAGTCTGCCCTCCCTCTGTCATGTTTCTTCTGGGCTTTCTGTCAACCAGTTGGTTGTTCTCCCCTCCAGTAGTATTGATGCTAGTGCTGCCACTGCTAGCACTGCAGCGCTGGTGTCACAAGGGTTACAGTCGCGCTTTTTGGATGGGTCAGTTTTGCCCTGAATCACAGTGATCGTAGAGGGGGGGGTCATACTGGTGGGGCGAGAGTCTGAGTTCGGTTTAGTGTTTTTGGAATACTCAGTGCATGTAGTAGTGTAGTGTAATCACAACAACTGCCTCGGAGATTCAAATAAGCACTTGGCTTAGAGGGCAACTAAGACTAAATCAGTGTTGAGTTTGTCCATCGGAAACCAGATTTTTTTTTCATCGCACTACACTCATTTGACTGTTGTTCCCAATATTGGCTTCCCTCAATAAAGAGGATAAAATCTGTGTTTTTCTGAAGCCAAGTTGGGGAACACTGGAGGCGGAAAACCTAACAATGGCAGGAAATACATGGGAGTGACTAGCATTCATGCTTGTCACTGCTGTGCTACCAGGAAGCCATGCAGTTGGGGAACCTCACACAGATGCACTCTGCGTACTACATACCATATCAAACATATAATCTGATTATTATTTTCTGTTTCCCAGAGTTTGTATTGGTCCCTATGGTTACATGGGAGCACTTTTTGTTCTGAGTAGTGGTTTGAAATGCCAGTAGATCCTGTGGTTGAAGGCTTTGAGATCCCAGTTTTGTTCTGAGTAGTGGTTTGAAATGCCAGTAGATCCTGTGGTTGTAGGCTTTGAGATCCCAGTTTTGTTCTGAGTAGTGGTTTGAAATGCCAGTAGATCCTGTGGTTGTAGGCTTTGAGATCCCAGTTTTGTTCTGAGTAGTGGTTTGAAATGCCAGTAGATCCTGTGGTTGTCGGCTTTGAGATCCCAGTTTTGTTCTGAGTAGTGGTTTGAAATGCCAGTAGATCCTGTGGTTGTAGGCTTTGAGATCCCAGTTTTGTTCTGAGTAGTGGTTTGAAATGCCAGTAGATCCTGTGGTTGTAGGCTTTGAGATCCCAGTTGTCACAAGCTTTTCATGAGCAGGCCTAAGAAGCTTGGGTGTTTTAAACGTGACCACATACCCACACACACACAATGAAATCCACAAGAGACTCTTTGTTACCATGAGTAGAGGTGTTAGCCAGTCTGACCGCCTCAGATTCGCTGGACACGTTTGCTTGTTTGTCTTTATGTAGATAAATAGACCTATATATGTTGCTGTATGGTGTACAATGAGTGGTGTAAAAACAGTTTGTCTTAAGCATGCTGATGTAAGTCCATCATCTCCTTTGGCCCTGTCGATATGAGACGGTTGGATAGTTAATAGACACAATACAATCCACAGAGGGAAATGACAACATTGTTTTTGCTGTGAACTGTGGCAGAAGGTCACATCGCACAGAAGACGGGAGGCAACTGTCTAGGTTTAAAAAAAAGACAGAGTGAAGCTGGATGAGGAAATCCAGGGATTTGTTGTCTGGTCAGACCAGCCTTAGCTCAAGAGGTGCAGAAGAATTAGAAAGGAATTGGTCTTCAGTGAGACACGAATCAGATTGTGACTGATAAAGTGTGCAGTGGGAATTGTCATAGGCAGCAGTAAGTATCAAAAGCTACCTCTGTTGTGTCTCTCTCTATATACCATACACAGTGTACCCACATACTCCTGTACTGCATGCTGCAATGTGTACTCAACTCAAACTCTGGGGTGAATAGTGCAGATTGTTAATGGTTGCAGCTTTCTTGGAAGGCAATACACTACTGAACGTGGCATTGCAACGGATTAGGACACAAATGGAGGCACACAACTCAGATTTTATCCCAAAAATTGCAAATTACAAGGATTTTGTTCAGTGCAATGCTGAACCTTTTTGGAAAGAACATAGCGTACATCTGCAAAATATTGTTATTGTTATCTCCACAATGTAAATTATTGTCAGTCTTCTGAAGTCTTGGGACCTTCAAAGCATTTTACTTCAGATAGGAAGTCTGCAGAAGAAAGTTTGAGGCAGAAAAGCTGGCAAAGTGTGGTTCTGTCGGTTCCAGAATAGGAAACGGGACTGTTTGTAGGGGACAGTGCGTCCTTTGTCCTTGAACATTTAGCATAGCCTATATGCCAATTCTACTACTAAGTTATTTATCTTGCTGGACATAATAACACACTGTGCTTCCTCTTGATAATGTTGTCTGCGATAAAGTTGGAAAAAAAAAAGTATATTGAGAATGTTTGTGTGTAGTTTGCCATCACAAGAAGTATATCTGAAGGCCTGTGTGTGGTGTGCTTCAGTGCTTTTTATGTCATGGGTCCTCTTCCCCACCTCTTGACTGGCAGGGTGGGTCTGATGCCCCAGCAGTGGTGAAGTTATAGCCTGTTCCCATACAGGGAGAACTTAAGCTGAGGGATGAAAACTCCACGCACTGGTGATGAAGGGGGATATGTTGTGGAAAGAAGAAACTATTTTTAGAAAATGCTCCCTGCTATGAATTCCCCCTCACATTGTTAAACGGCAGACATCTGGTGATCCTGTACAAATGATGCACATTCATGCACTGTAGGTAAATACCAAAACACTGACACAAACCAGTACACGAAGCAGGTCTTTGATGTTGAATTAATCATCTCCTAGAGATTGCATTAATACACATCGATACGGAAGTATGGCCCTTGGAGAAGACTTGGGTGGATACTTGTTTACCCATGGTCTTACACCCTAAAACACTGGGATTGACTGGGTGTGGGTTTGCGCTTGTATTGTGATGGTGCCCCGCAGACAATAGTGTAACGGGCTTTTGTTTGTGTGTTTGAAGTGGCTAAAGGCTGTTAGCATTGTGTTTGTGTGAGTGTGTTTGTTTGTGGGTTATGTGTGAACAGGGAGATAGCAGCATGCTAATGATCGGGCAGCAGAGGCGCTCTGCTTTGGCTTGCTAATGGGGGTTAATGAGGCCCTTGCTATTGTCTGGAGTCTTTTTGTTTGGATGTCTTTGGGAGGGGGGGGGGGGGGGCTGTAAAAGCACCAGCAGGTTCATCACCCCATGGAAGAGAACAAGATTGTCTTACTAAGTTCTTAGAATTAAAATCACATACTGTACAGTTGTATTACTTTAAAAATGGTGTCCTATAAACCTGTATTTTATCCAGCGAGTTCACTAAATTGCCAAAGAAAGACTCCATAATTGGTTTCAGTGTACCATTATTCCCCCCCGGTCTACCGCTGGAATGCTACGGTGTTCTGCAGTGCCGCGTTCTACTTTTGTGTTCTTCCTGTGTGAAAACTGGATGCTGAAGGATTGGATTTCAGTGCAATCCCCATGAGAACAGAAAGTCTGAAAGAGGAAGATGCTCTCCTATCTGTCACCGCACTTTCCCAAGAAACCCAATGAGATGGGCGGTCGAGAGACGGAGAGAGAGAGAGAGAGTAATACGGAGAAGCACTTAAGGTGATTATTTATTTATTGATGGGCTGTGCCAGGCCAGTGGCAGGGCAGGGCAGTGCTGTGGCAGATTTTAGCCCATATATGGCTAGTCAGAGCAAGAGCTCTGCTGCACTTCAGAGCGATGATTTATTTATCGATATTCAGCAGAATTCTGCTGCCGCTGCTCCATTAGACGGGGCCGCTGTGCTCCACGCTGGCTTCAGTGAGACGGCATCTCAGCCCAGAGACAGATCTTCCTCTTCTCCCTCAGACAGACAGCACACGACTGCTTATCAGGAGGGGGAAGGTGCTCTATGACCCTTGCACCATTGTTTGGTCATCTCAGAACAATCAGAGCTTGTGCAGAGCAGAGTAGTGTACTGACTTGAATGTAGTGTACTGACTTGAATGGAGTGTACTGAATTGAACGTAGTGTACTGACTTGAACGTAGTGTACTGAATTGAATGTAGTGTACTGACTTGAATGTAGTGTACTGACTTGAATGTAGTGTACTGACTTGAATGGAGTGTACTGACTTGAATGTAGTGCACTGAATTGAATGTAGTGTACTGAATTGAATGTAGGGGCACTGGCGATTCCATTTTTGTTGTTGGTGTGGCTGTTTAAGAAAGCTTAAAATCAAGGTTGCAATTGTAGCGGTAGATGACTTTGTATCCGATCACTGTATGGGGATAGTGATGTATGCTCGCTCACAGTGCGATGAATGTACCTGTTAACCTAGCATGCATGCTGCGCACAGTCTCTGTCTGCTGGCATCCGACCTGCTGTGGTGCAAGCTGGTTGCGCACAGAGAGCGAGATCAGAGCCGTCTCAGGCACTTGACTGGACACCCAAGAGGCCCTTCACTAACTGCTGAGAGCTTCAGAAAGGCCCCTTCATCTTGTCTCGCCCTCAGAGGAGAGGGGCGGGGGCAGGAGGCTGAGATCTAATGTGGAGGGAGGCTGCTGCCTGCTGCCTGCTGCCTGCTGCCTGCCTGCCTGTGGGCTGTCATTAGCTAAATGAATGGTTAGAGGGAAACACATTCAAGACATGTCTAGTAGTGCTTGTAGAGGGTGCCTTTTACCTGCAGACTGATCCCATACAAGGTGTTTGATGGCAGTGGTTTAACTGCCAAGGTAAAGCGTAACATGAAAATGTACATCTTGCCCACTTTCCAACCCCAGTGAAATGTTCACAAAGGTGCATTTCTTTGTTGTTGTTGAGTGTTAAGCGTTGAGGCCCAGTACGGTGGTTGTCTAGGCTAGGCTGTTGGATGATTGCTGTGTGATTACTTGCATGTGAGAGGTTTGGCTGCTGGGGGGAAGTCCCCAACCAATAGCATCTCCTGCGTGTAACTAAACTCATTTCCCCTTTTTTTTCTTCACTCTCCTCTGTTCTTGCTTCTCGTCTCTCCTCAGACCCTCCGGGGTTGATGGGCCCGGTCGTCGGCATGTCTCCAGATAAGAAAGCAGGGTCACCAGGGTCGCAGGGCGGGGCGTGCGGAGCGGGCACGCTGCCCGAGGCCGAGAGCGCCTCCAGCCCGCTGGCCACCAGCCTGGACCGCCTGGGCCGCGCCGGGACGGGGGGCGCCGGGACGGAGGGCGAGACCACGGAGGACGAGGAGCTGACCAACCTCAACTGGCTCCACGAGAACCTGCTCCAGAACTTCAGCCTGGGAGGCCCCGAGGACATCGAGGGCTCGCCGGACGAACACCCCCTCTCCTCTTCCTCCTCCTCGTCCATCTCTTCCTCTCTCTCGGGGGGCCAAGCCGCAGAGAGGGACCCCCTCAAGTCCAAGCCGCCCTTCTCTTTCTCCTTGCTCATCTTCATGGCGATCGAGCAGTCGCCCAGCAAGTCTCTCCCGGTGAAGGACATTTACAGCTGGATCCTGCAGCACTTCCCCTACTTCTCCAGCGCTCCCACCGGCTGGAAGAACTCGGTGCGCCACAACCTTTCCCTCAACAAGTGCTTCCGCAAGGTGGAGCGCAGCCTGGGCAAGGTGAGGGGGGAGAGGGGAAGAACACACTCATTTACACTACACACACACACACACACACACACTACTCTCGTACATGAATAATTAACAGTAATGCATGTCCTTTCAGCCAATCTTCTCAAATCCCAAGGCTTAGCTTCATTACAACCCTACAGTATATTGCTGCTTCAGCACAGTGGGGGAACAGAGGCTTCCATGCAGTCTATTTCAGGTTAGGAGAAGGCTCTGGAACGAGGGTGTTTTTTGGGTGAAATCTACACATTCTCTGTCATTTTTAAGATGCTCCATGTGAAGTGTGACTTAATGGCGAGCAGGGCGTATTGCTTCCACTGTTGGGGTAGGTGTTTAGTGGATGCTTAGGATGAAGGGAAGATGAGTAATGAGCTGTGTGCTCGGCTAGCTCTGGTCTGTTGTTGCTAATGTAGGTGGTGTTGTAGGCAGGTTAAGGCAAGGCACATTGGTGAAATGAATGTTGACATGACAGAGGCTATGTGTGTGTGTGTGTGCGCGTGTGTGTGTGTGCGCGTGTGTGTGTGTGTGTGTGTGCGCGTGTGTGTGTGTTTGCGCATGTGTGTGGGTGTGTGCGCGCGCGCGTGTGTGTGTGTGATTGAGACAGAGAGAAAGAGAGAATCTGCGGCTTTCATATGGCGCAGCCTGGTGTCTGTTGCCATGGTGATGTTTCCTCTTTCCTGTTTATGAGTGTGGCTGCTGAAGTGAGTCAAGGTCATATCCCCCCGCAGGACCACGCCTCACACACACACACACACACACACACACTCATACATGTACAGGCACACATACGGGAATAGCTTGGGATTTAGCAAGGGAATAACGGTGGAATTAATGTGACAGCGTGACACACTAAAATATCTTAAAAGAGGTGCCACCATTCCCATTTGAAATGATAGTAGCCCAGCAGAATTCTGGATCAGGTAGACCACGTCATTGTTCTGCAGTTCTTTTAGCTTCTTTTTTCTAAATGCTGAAGCTAGTAAACACACAGGGCCTCCTTGCATACCAAAAGCCTCTTAATCACACTACCTGCATTCCACAGGGATCCAATCACGGATCTCGTTCAGCCGTCTTTTATTTGATGTCATATAATCTGGCTCATAGCGGTGCTGCCTCCCTCTCCAGACCAATGGGAAAGGCTCTCTCTGGTGTGTGGACCCTGAGTTCCGGCCAACCCTGGCACAGGCCCTGAGGAAGCAGCACTTTCCAAACACACACGCCTTCTACACCCCCCCTGCCTCCCCACCCAGGTGAGACACACACACACACACACACACACACACTCACACACCTACACACACAAAGGCGAACACAAACTAAAGGATGTTAGCAAAGACCTTAACAGCCTTGTACATACCTACTTCCATCAGTTCCCAATGTTGGCTGAAAATGCCTCTGTTCATTAATTGAGTAAAAATTTAGCCCAGAAAGACGCCGTCTACTGGTGCTATCTTGAAGTGCAGTGCCTGCCTTCATAAGATTGCTGTCAAAATTGTTAATAATTAAAACGTCATAATGGTGAATGCACCCTTGTGTGATGTACTGTACTGGCCGGTCAACCATGTGTCGTCTCTGTCCACAGTGCCTCCTCTCCACCGCATCACCTGCTGCTGATGGAACAGGGCAGTGCTCTGAGAGGTAAGACCCCCCCCCCACCCCCCAGTCTGGACACATGCCATCCCCCACAGAGCCCCCAGCCATCTACCCCCTACGCCATCAGTCACATTCTATCATATGTCACATGTCGCTCGGCCATATGCATCCCACGCCACTGGCATTTCCCTGCAAACACACTCACGCAAACACATCATTCAAGGACTAATTTATAGTTATACACATACATGTACACACACACACACACACACACACACACACACACACATATATATACCCAATTATTGAGCTGTACACAAATATTTACAACTATTTTTTATATTCACAACCTCTTTTATAAAATCCATACAGTACACACAGACACACACACACACACACACACACACACCCACACACACACAAACACACACACACTGATATGAAACGCACACATTGCTAGCTGTGCCCACATCCTTCTTACACTCTTCAAAACACACCACCACTAGCTATTCACACTCAGTCAGATATATCACACACCCGAGCCTCCATCCCCTTTAAATGTCTTACTAAGACGAGCTGCCTCTACTCTGGTCTCTGTAACCTTGACAACTGGTTAGTGAGGGAGAGACATAGTGAATCTCTTTTGTGGCATGGGCACACACACACACACACACGCATACACACACACACACACACACACGCATACACACACACACAAACACGCATACACACACACACGCACACACACACACACACACACACACTCACAGGAAGCAGTCTGTTGCCAACATCAGCGGCTGTCAAACCTCTCTCTCCTATTGCAGAGTCTGATTTTGATGCAGCCACGGCCATGATGCTGTTAAAGTCTGCCTCTGAGCAGCACTCGGATCCATGTAAGAGCCATCTCCATTCTCATCCCCCCACCTCTCCCTCTCTATGTCTGCCTCCTCTGTGGCTCTTCCCTCTCTCCTGTTTATGGAGTCCTTGTTTAGTTTTCTTTTCCAACTTGTTTTAAATTCATATATCCCCCTTCTTTGCGATTAGACCTAGCTTGGTACCCTCATATATGTTTGTGCACTGCTTTCTATCATATCCCCTAATATATATTCCCTTCTTCATTTCTCTCTCTCTCTCTCGGGCTGCTCCTCTTCTTGTCTCTTCTCTCCCTTTCTCTTTCCCAGATGATCAGGAGGGTCCCATTGACCTGTCTCGGCGGGGGGAGGTGGTTCTGGTGAGCCGGGACCCCCAGCAGGACCATAACTACAGCAGCAGTCCCCCGCCTCCCCTCTCCCGGGACGTCCCCTCCGCCCGCCGGGCCCAGGCTCCCGGCCCCGTGGGCGGCAAGCGCGTGCGTTTGAGGCACGCCGACTTGGACGAGGAGCTGAAGGAGGCCGCCGGCTCGCTGCTGCACCTGGCGGGCGTGCGGCCCAGCCTTCAGGTGCCCAAGCAGCGTGGCCGCAAGAGCAGGAAAATCAGCAGGAAGTGACGGCTGCGCCCCGCCGCCGCCGGCCGCCGGCCTTTGACCTTTTGTCCCACCCGTGCAGGACCCCTGTCTCAGCCTGTGACGCGACCCGCAGTCTCTCCCCCCCCCCTCCCCCTTTGGTTCCAGCGAAGCCTTCCCTGCCTTCAGTCTGCCATCCCCCCCCACCACACATGGCAATATGGACTCTCACAGGAGTTGGAAGCCATATGATGACTTCGCTTTGTTTTTATCACAAAACGAAACGGGAGGGAGGGGAAAAAAAAAAAGCTAGTTAAGAGTTAATATCACATGACATTTTTCTTAACTGGATTTGTGAGAAGAAAAAAAAAAAAGTAATCCCTTAAAGGACAGTTGCATGCTTCCATCTTGAGAAAACGAACATGAGCGCATGGATTTCAATCAACTTTTTAGGAGTTTTTGTGGTCCTTCTTAATTGTGAACATGGAGAACAGTGAAAGTGCCATTGATTTTTAATTATTAAGACTGGTTCAGATGCAATAATTCATTGATTCAGACATACCTGTAGTTCTTTATTTTTGTATCTTTTGTCTTGGTGATTGTGATGTCATGAACTTGTGACTTTGTGATTGGCTGGGCACCCTGAGATTGGCAGAACTCCTAGAGAGTGCTGAGAGAGAGGGGAAGTGACTGTTTAGGGGAAGCACTCCTCTTCCTGCGCCATTATTCTGCAGAATAAATCAAACGTTCAGCTCCAAAAAACGCCTGAATGGAGCACAACTGAGGGAGGACGTGAAAGGAGAAACCAGTTTGAAGACCAGGTCCTACATATCTGCCATCAGACCCAGGGACTCCGATGATACATCCTCACTCTGTGCTCACGGGTCTCCTCTGCTTCCATAACATCATTCAGCAGTCTGCTGTGACCAACAGACTGAGACCACAGGGTTTGTGCGTGCGTGCGTGCGTGCGTGCGTGCGTGCGTGCGTGCGTGCGTGTGTGTGTGTGTGTTTACTTTCTGAAAATGAATGTGTGTTGTTGGTGTTTTTTCATTTGTTGCATTTGGTGCTGTCATCTCCTCTCTCTCTCCATTCTTTAGTAATACCTCTTGCAGTCAGAAGAGTGCTGGACCTCCAGGTTGTGGACTGACTGTTCATGTGTGTGTTGAAATGGTATTCTGATGTCTGGGAGGAATCCAGAAACAATGTGAAGGAGAAAAGCAAGGCATCACTCCCAACCAAAAGGACGGGAAGAGCCTGTGTTTTCTGTACAGGCCCCCCCCCCCCCCCTCGAGATTGCTGTTTTGGTTTCTTCCACAGAGAAACGCGTGTGGCATAGCCAAAGTGTAGGTGCCGTCAGATGTGCCAGATCCTGCCACTCATGGTTTTGGGCCGTGCTGGTGAAAGCCTCTCTGTTGGTCCAAGGTTCAGGCAACCCCCTCTGGATTATACGGGAAAGCCATTGCCAGTCCTTGATGCGGAGCGCAGCAGCAGCAGCAGCAGCCCCCTCAGTATACTGTCCCCCTCAGCCATCCCCTCATTCTAACCCATTTACTGCCAGGAATGACTCTTTGCTGTGAGTAGTGATAAAGCCCTGTGGAGCATGTGCCCTGAACTGCTACTGGGAGAAGCGGATAACGAGGAACGATCAGCATCACGCTCGGTGTTGCGTGAGGAAGATGGAAGGTAAGGGGAGGTGCCGTACTGGAACAGTGAAATGTTTTCCATCGTCTGGCAGCAGCTTCTGGACTGTGGGGGCGTCGTGGCCGTGCCGACTGCCCCCTTCGTCACGTACGTGCTGAGCTCCAAAGCAGCTGGGTGGGTTTAAGCAATATAGAACCAGTTCTGTCTGCGCGGCAGACATCCACCCGGCCTGCGTCTGCGCAGATCGAGGGATGGGCGGTAAGAAGAGCCACGGAGCACCTGCCTCGATGTTCACTCCCCCCCCTCACTCAGTCACACAGGAAAATAGTGATAAGTTACTGAATCTGCCTGAAATTCTTTGAGGAAGGGTATATAGAAACTACATAAGCCTGTCATAACAATGGTGTAGTGGCAGCTGACACGGGTCGAAAGACTCGAGAAAAGATGACTGGCAGACATGTGGATGAAGGATCATTGCTAAGCTCTCTTGCATGTCTGTTTCTGTCCAGTGCTAAGTATTGTCACCAGAATGAATGTATCACACATCTGTCAGGTATTATGCAGGTATTATGCAGTTGTAGCACCTTTTTATAGCCTTCCTCAAAGAAGACATGGGTATTTAATCTCATTACAAATGAAGATCCAAGCATATTGTTATTCTGTTGTTAATAATTATTATTATGTAATGTTCTACTAACTAAGAGCTGCCAAACCACTATAATTTTGCCTGTCTGCCATGTCTGACTGACCTACCTGACCCTTTGGTTTTTGTATGCTAACCTTTGTTCATAAAATGTTTATAAAGTTTATTTTTGCCAAAGATATGCAATTGCATTATATATGGTATTACAAATAAAAAAATAATTGTTATACTAGAGGCTGTGTTCTGTGTACTTCACATCTGGTCAAAATTGAAGGGAGGTCATCACAACTGCACGAGGTGAGTTTCAGCAGTGGCAGTGTATTTGTTACTGTAGAGAAGGCCGCCACCTACCGGTTGTTTGTTTTGGTTGCAAGGTGGACTCGACTCTGGCTCCAAAACGCACTTTGTCCACTAAAAATAGCTCCCACTAGTAATTGGACATCACATATCAAAATGCCGTGCAGCTTTAAGTGGTCTACATAGTTTATCTCTCCGTTATTTTTAATTTTCTGAGAATATTCAGCTCATGCTTACGTCATGTCATTTTAGCCTATAAAACATTACAACCCAGTCATGACATTTTGACTCAGAATTTCAGAAATTCTGCAGAGGTAGGCTACAGGATGAAATCAGTAAAGTGAGTCATCAGTCAAATGCACGTGCAAAAATGTGTAGCCTAAATATAAAGGATATTTATTTTATATACATTTCTCAAAATGTGAACTCATGGTTCTCTTCTGAGCCTCATGACGCATATTTATGGAAGCCTTTGTGGATTACATTAGTTTTAATCAAAACACATGGAATCATTGACAATTTTCCATTATATTTGTGAGTGTTCCCTTAAGACACAGTTTAAATACCCGTCGTATACGTGTATGTGTCACGTGGAAAGGGTAACGCGGAAGTAGAGGAAGGTCTGGGTGAAGCAAAGATTATCTACGCACAGAGAATCTGTCCATTTCCAAAATGAGTACTGAGAAATATCCTAGGTCCTCAATCGAGGATGATTTCAATTATGGGACCAATGTCGCTACGGCGAGCGTTCAAATCCGAATGGGTGAGTATCAAATTTCATTGAAATGTAAGACAGCATTCGCTAGCCAGACGTGTAATCGCAAGGCCAGAAGCCATTGTCAGTACAAGGGGTGTCATCTATGTTGTTTAGCCCAGCCTACAGCTCAAATGTCATGTTACTAATAATGATACTGTTTACAAGATATGATGCAAACGTATTTGGATTGAAATGTTGGAAATATGTAGAGGGCAGCAGATAGCATACTCAATATTCAAAAGTAAACCCACCCACGTTATGGGTCCAATGTAACGATAGCCTAGTTTTTACTGGTCAAAACAAACATGCCTCCAGACGGAAAACTACTATGTTTGATACTGAAGGCCTGATTTAAAACGCATTTCCGCCCTGTATTCTTTCTTTGATGTAGTATTTCTCATTTTTAGGTTTTTCATAACGTTTACAGTTTAACGCAGGTAACAGCTGTCAAATGGAACATTCGACAAAAACAAGACCCTCCATACTGAAGTGCACATTTAATTATGGCCTAGAATCCTAGATAATAGTAACCATGGCCACGGTGCTAGATAGTCACCATGGTTTTAAATGCAGTCGGTCGGGTTCAGGCACATTCCAATATGGTTTACGTAGTTTGAAATGTAATCGACAGGCTAGTGACAGTGGCAGGGATGGCAATTGATGATTTTAGCGATTCCTATTCCATGTTCTATTCTGCTTATCGATCCGATTCCTTATCGATTCTCATTAGGCAAGAAAAAAAAAAGGGTACAAACGGGTTTATTAACATACATTTTCTTTTATATAATATTCTCTGAATAGATTATGCACAGCATATACAGTATGTATGTATACATTTACATATTTAAAATAATCAAAATCAAACCTAAGAATAGGTCAACAAACTCTCAAAGTGGGGTCCAGAGACCTATAGCCTAGGGATCCTTTTCCTTGATGGGGTGCCAGGGGGTCCCCAGAAGAAAAAAAAATTGTTTTGACATAAGCAACAGAATGTATGACTGATTTGGTAATGGGTTTCATACAATTTGTGTTATAAAACATCTAAACTCAAAAATTGTATCAAATGGGAATCCCTCCCTGGTCTAATTTGTGACAGTGTAGGGGTCCTTGATATACAACAGTTTGAGAACCGCTGTGCTAAATAATATTTGAACATGCCAATTACAGTGCTGTTTTTTTTGCTCTTTTTAAAGTGTATTCACCTTGAACTAAAAATAAAACTGACATAAACAAATAGATAAAGCTGGTTTACACAATGAAACAAATGGCACTAACACAATAGACAGTCTGGAGGAGTTTACCTCCGATATTTACAGATGAAGCGCTAACGTTAGCCACGCTGCTGTTGCTTCGTTGAGATTCATTAACGTTATCGTCACTCCGTAGCGCATCAAAAATGTGAAATTCCTGCAAAGTTATTGCATGCTGTGAGGACAAATGTTTCTGCATATTGGTAGTATTTCCCGCTTTTGACTAAATAGACGTTTTGTAAGCATTGCAAGTGGCCTTGTGGTCATCTTTTCGCATGAATTATGACCACACTTTTGAACACCCCTGCCTAGACGCCATGTTGGCGGCGGTCTAAACAAAACAAGGCTGTGTGCGTGTGATGTCATCGCGCATGCGCAAACGGCACTGGAATCGATAGCGGAATCGTTAAGGACTACGATTGGGTAACGATTCCTAGGAATCGGTCCACTGGGAACTGGTTCTTCAACAAGAACCGGTTCTCGATTCCCATCCCTAGTAAAAAGTATTCCGAATGTCGATGTGAGTCGAGATAACAAATGAAGCTGTCCTTTCCCACTAGGGTGCAGTATAATGCAAAATGGGCCCCACATGCAAAATACAGTTATAATGATAGAATATATTTTAAGAATAAAGATTTAAAGAGACATATCAAATCAACATCAGCAAACAAAACATCATCATTGGCACCCTCTGCCATATAATATAGTGAGTTTGAGGCAAGATTGTAAGTAATTGGGTGCTAGCTAGCTTCGGACTACTTAATTATGTTGATGAACCTTCCACACAAAACATCGCACAATATTTAACATATATTTAATCAAATTCTCTTTGGATACAAATGTCTGTTAAATACATAAAGGGAAACTTCAGGATGTTTTAACCTGGGCCCTATTTTCCCATCTTTCTGACAACAACCATCGAAAACTGGTTCACTATTGAGTTAGAGCACTATAACTGCCAACCGCAAAATGGCTAAACAATGTAATCCTATGGGGCATGCATCCGCATGAAAGTAAACTTTTTTCCGCCAATGATGTGTCATATGTGTCTGACTACATAGGAATGATCCCTACAGAGATAGACTTGTCTATTTACCTAAGTAACTGTAAGAAACTGAAAATGAGTGTTGCTACAGTTATTTCTTACATAAACTGTTAGAACAATCATTTGTACAGTTTCTGCTCTGTTATTGAAACAGGTCTATCTCTGTAGGGATCCTTTCCATGTTGTCAAACACTTATAATAACATTATGAGCCTGTCAGTGGCGTAAACAAGCGGTTTACTTTGATGCAGATTTTTGCCCCATGGTATCACATTGTATAGCAGTTGCCAGTTATAGCATTCTAACGCAATACTGGACCGATTTCAATGGTCCTTAGTAAAAGTTTGGACCCAAAAAGATCTAAAAATAGTTTTCCTTTAACCTTATCAGTTGTGGAATTGTTCATATTCAGTAGTCCCAAAATACGCTAGTTAAATTGAACAAATTGAACATGTTTGTATTGGTTAGAAAATCTCATGGATCTACATGGATACCAACGAATCTTAGTTATTGTACCATCTTAATAATCTTAGTTATTGTATTTATTTAAATTTTTCTTCAATTTCAGATTTTCTGCGCAAGGTGTATACGATTCTGTCAATGCAGATCATCCTCACCACAGCAATGTCTGCAATCTTCATGTTCTGCGAACCCATCAAAACCTTTGTTCATGCAAGGTACCCTTCTATTATTTCCAAACATGATTATGTAATTGATAGTGTTAAAACAACAACTGAACAATGTTTTTGTCTTCTATCCTGTAGCCCGGCTGTTGTCTTGGTGTCCTCAATCGCCTCTCTTATTCTCATCTTTGCCTTGTTCATCTACCGACACAAGCATCCCATCAACCTCTACTTACTGTTTGGATTTGTAAGTAACTGACAAAGATTAGCCTTACTTTTAGCAATGCAAATAAGGTTTCAAATAGAGGATTTTGAAAATGATATAATCTGGGCATAGCTATTATTAGCCTACCAGCAGTGGTGAGCTTTAGTTATCTGTTTGATTGAAATCATTGAACATAATAATAATGGTATCTGTTTGATTGAAAACATTGAACATAATAATAATAATAATGTTATCTGTTTGATTGAAATCATTGAACATAATAATAATAATAATGTTATCTGTTTGATTGAAATCATTGAACATAATAATAATAATGCTATCTGTTTGTGATATTCTTTTACAATTATACAGACTTTGTTAGAGGCCACCTCTGTTGCAACTGCTGGTAAGAAATTGGATTTGTTTTGAAGAAATATTATTTGTGCGGTCCTTGTCAGTTTGAAATCGATCTCCAAAAACCCAATGTGTTCTTGTAAGTCCCACCTACTCTTTCCTTTGTGTTTAGTGACCTTCTATGAGTACTCCATCGTCCTGCAGGCGTTCGTCCTCACCTCCGCTGTGTTCGTGGGGCTCACCGCCTACACTTTCCAGTCCAAGAGGGACTTCAGCAAAATGGGGGCAGGGTATGGTAGCATTGCTCTAGTTTAAGATTTCTACTAGAGTTCTTGTGCCTCATTAAATCGTGGATTTGATACAGGTCAATGTCAATTAATTTCTAAATTCTGAATATTATTACTCTCTCAAGTATCTTTACAGACTCTGGCCTAAACCTCCTTATGATGACGTGACACTGGCATTAACCTTAACATGAAAAAAGAGTAGAAAGTGATGGAAATACATTTTCTTTCAGGTTGTTTGCCTGTCTGTGGATCCTGGTCATTGCTGGTTTCATGAAGGTGAGTACTTTTGCTGTGCTTTGTCAGAGCCTCTTTTTGCCACCCCGTGTGCACAGAACATTATGAAACAGTCTAGAATACGCCTCTGCACACTACTCTCTGTGTTAATGATCCATGTCATTGATGTCTATTTCCAATCCCAAACTCCATTGCAGCTCTTCTTCAACAACGACACGCTGGAGCTGGTGTATGCCGGGGCTGGTGCTCTCCTCTTCTGCGCCTTCATCATCTACGACACCCACCTCCTCATGCACCAGCTGTCCCCTGAGGAGCACGTGCTGGCCTCCATAAACCTCTACCTGGACATTGTCAACCTCTTCCTGCACATCCTCCGCATCCTGGATTCAATGAAGAAGCACTGAGCGCATATGAGCCAGTGTTAATGTCAGGGTTGAATTGTGAGGCATTCCATTTTGATCACAGTCATTTATTTCTTGTTTTAACATTGGGGATTCTAGGTGTGATTTGCGGAGGGAATCCCGCCTGTCGTTGTTCCTCTGGCTTGCTCGTTGTGATCAGTGTAACTGTACCTGTCTCTTCTTGCTCTATACACCCCTTATCAAAATCACCATATAAGAGATTCACACAGTGACAAATTCTCAATCAATTAATAAGAGTCAAACCAATCTAGAGGTTCGGGGCCTTAAATAGGCTATGTGGTTCGCAGAAATCGCAAGCAGTAGTTTTAGAGTTGGATATAAAGGGTGTATAAACATTTTTGTGCCAACGTTAAAGTGCTGTCATTGAAATAATAGGTTATTATCTGTACACTTCCCATCAAACTTTTTTTTGCTTGCATCTAAAGAACCTTTTGAGCTTTGATTCCCTCTCCTTTCCTCAAAGTCGTCATTGACTCTTAACGAGGTTCACCAACAATACTTGAAATGAAATCCTGCTGGTGGTGGTTCAGTTGTGCATATGCTGGCTCATTTGTGATGAGCTTGGGCCACACTGACTACTACTTGTAGTTAGACTTATCACTTTATATTCAACTTATATGACTTGATCATCAATATATTTTCTGATAAATTATTAATAGTCTATGGATAGCTTTGTAATTTCGAAAATAAAGACGGTCAGGTCAGGACAACCACACTTTTGATGGAGAGTGTACATATATGTAAATGTAAATACATTTGGTATTAACAGATCCTATCCATGCTTATTAGTGATAAAGGAAATGTTTAATGAAGTTTTGATGACATAATACCTTATTTTTCTTTTAATGAACCATCTGATTACTTTAATTCAACTCATCTTATAGTCAAACTAGAAGGGCACTTTGAGAACGCAGACTTCTGCCAAGGCCAATATGCCCTACCTCGCAACGTTAAAGAAAGTCTACAAAAATTCCTGGATCTCCTCCGAGATTCGAATGAGTTCTTCCATGGCTCATGCAACACTCCACCAAGTTTAATTAAAATCAGCCTATTCATTTTTGTGTAATCTTGCTGACAGACATACAAACAAACCAAACTGAAAACATAACCTTCTTGGCGGAGGTAATGACAGAGTCAATTGAATCATAAACCTTTCAGTGAATTTTGACCAAAACATTCAAAAGGCATTAAATATGGCATTAAGGAGATGTTACCAATGCCCTAACAGTAATGTGATGAATCCTGCAAAGGACATACTAGTGACATTTTAGCCAAGGTGAACCTAAAGGAATATGTAACATTCAAGTTCAGCTGTCAACACTGTGCCTCACCACTGAGAAAGTAAATGTTTCAAGAAATCCATTATTACGTATTCATAATAACAGCATGTGCACAAGAACAAGTTTGCAGTATTGATGTTACGCTTTTTAATTGCAATACAATGGCAATACCAGCTCTTCATCTGAACAAGAGAAGGTAGTTCAAAAAAATGTATGGCTTTCTGTTCAATTGTGTTTATGTATGAGCCACTGTGGGGGCGATCATGTGTTAAAAGTAATTGAAAACTTGCTTTAATAAATGTGGATGGAGATGGCTAATATTTGTAATAGAAATTCACCGCTGACATAAGCATAGTGGATACAAAATCACAGCTGTTTAAAAGGATTATTGCATACATATTTAAAGTGCACAAGACATTATATAACATAAATTGTGTCAGTTTTTAAAAGATATAAAGTGTATAACAACCTCTTTTTTGTTCTTGCATAACTAGCTAATACTTGTATTTGCTGTAGAATAGCCAATAGGATACACCAAACAGCAATACCAGCAGAATGAACTGATTTGCACCTGGCAAAGGCAGTAGTCTAGTCTGGTGTGAAAGGCACCCATCATATTAAATTACAGCCGCACACCCTACTTCAGTTTTATGTAACTTGCGTTAATGGATTGTGGTTGTTTGCGGGACCGGGGGGAGGGCAGACAATCATGTTTTTCATTTCATGATCAAGGTGCGTTAGAATTCAATATTTCAAGTTCCTTTGATAAATTAGGACTTTTTAGGAGGTCATGTTTCAGGCTCTCAGGAATGTCCAATTTGTGGAGATCTTTGCCTTTCACTAATCTCCTGATCACCATCAAACAGCATTCGTGTAATGAGTATACTGAAAAAGATAGAAACATACAGCGACATCACAATGACATGGAAGCAGATTAGCCTACACGTTGGAAACTTTGAAACAAGACATTTTGCAGTATATTTCCCACCCTGAAGATGACACGGTTAACTGAATATTCCAGAAACTCACCTGGTGTTGTAATATTAACTGTGATGTACTCCGGATATTCGGTGAGAGTTGGATAATAAACTTCTTGTTGATTAGCAGCGAGAACGGCTCCGTTTTCCGTAGCCCTAAAAATCCATGGATGCGCTGAAAGTGAAAGTAGCCTTCATGAGAGAGAAATACCCAGCGAGAGGAGAGAGATACGATAATAATGTATTCGGCTAATACGTATTAGACCAACTGCTATTCAAATACTGGGCTACTTTAGGTAATAGGCCTGGCTTCAATAAACTTACTCAGGTAAGTATCCATTTGAAGTGTTCCATTGGGTTGTATGTCGCCGTAAGAGACAGGATTTCCAGAAAAATCAAGCCACCATGCGTTTGCATGTCCACGAGATTTGTTTACAAAGTCAACATAAGTGGCAGAATCTGAATTAAGAGATCTTAATGGCTTACGTGTCTCCATTTCTGCAAACCAAACCGACCAAAAACGGAAGCAGGAAATATTGTGTAGAACCCATATCCAACACAGGGTGGCAGAATGTGTCAATGTGTATATTGTGGGATAGCAAAGGTCGCCTGGTGATGGTGCACATGCGCAGGTTAACCAAACAATAGGCCTAGGCCTTCAACATTTGTGTTAATAGTGAGTAGTAATAGTAATAGTCATTGACAGAAATATATCTGTACGTCTACACGATCTGTATCTCTTACCTAGTTCCACTGGCGGAGGCTGCGAGTGTAATTGCAACCCTTATAGACTATACATGCAGACACAGGCCTGTCTTACCTTGAAATTACATTTGGCTTACTAAAGTGAGAATCATTTTTTTCTCCCTTTTAACATGTGTGCTTTCCTATGTTTAAACTTGGGCCACACTCTAAATTAACTGAAGTGAATTAATTACTTCAGTTCACCAGAAAACCCACTCAGAACTCACCCAGACTCTCGAAAAACACAAGATGATAGAGAAATCCACTTAGCATTCCTGGGTGGTCTGTATTCTTCTGGGAGACAAGGAGAAATTCTTGGGTGGTGACAGCAAGGCTTTGAAGTCAGAGGTTTTTGTCCTCTTTGAGAAGAAGCAGCATCATCAGAGGAACACCATGAAAAAATAAAAAGCTTCTATTATTTGTGTTTAAGGAGATACTGTTGCCTAGTAATACATGTGGAATGAGGAATTTATATGTAATAGAAGGACCTAATTTTATCATTTATATTTTTGAATATATATTTTTTATTATAAATGTGTGAAACAGTTAAAAGGGCTCATATGTATTCTGGTGCCTTTTTTTTTTAAAACAACTGAAAGACTTACATACTGTTGTGTTCATTGGTTGTTTTTTTTATGCCATTCAGTGTTGCCATATAGTTTTACATCTCTGAGTGTTTAAATGTAAAGATTTTTAGTAAAGATCATAGAAAGTCCTTCATTCTAACCTATTTGCAGATATTTTTCGAAACGTTTTTCTTTCTGCATGAGACGCATTGTAATTATTCCCTCTCTCTAACCTAATTGGTTGATGAGTAGGTTAGATATCCATCCATCCATACTCTTCCTCGGTCCATTCTTCATCCCTCAACCAAGTTTCATGAAAATTGGGCCGGTAGTTTTGCACAATCCTGCTGACAAACAAACAAACAAACAAACCGCACCAAAAACATAACATTATTGGCAAACACATTTTCAGCGTTTCCATTAAGCATACACATGCAAAATGTACATTGCATTACAGCAATGTAATGCAGTTCATGCAAAATATAATACCTGGTCTGGCTCCCTCTTATTTGAAAACAGAAGGCAAAAGATGGTCGTAGTGGCACTCCCGCTCTGGTTGGGACAGAGTTCAACTCCCTGTAGTGTCTCTCTCTGAAACAGAGGAAATTGCACACCTGTCTCTCTCCTCTTTCCAGTTAAAGGGCAAGGGTTTGTTTCAAGGCAAGGTAGAAGCATTTTACATTACATTTACATTTAGTCATTTAGCAGACGCTTTTGTCCAAAGCGACGTACAAGGGAGAGAACAGTCAAGCCAAGAGCAATAAAAAGCATGGTGTAACAATACATACTACTTTACATTAGAAAAACAACGACCTAGAAAAAAGGAAAAAGAAGTGCAGGAATGTAACTGCTGAAGTGCAAGTTAAGCGCTAGTCAGGTGCCAGTTAGGAGGGGAGGTGCTCTAGCAGAGCAAGGGTGTAGACATTGTTCCCCTTGGTACTTTTTGAATAGATCTGAAGCTTTCATGAGAATCCCACTTATTTAAGGTCCTCCATATGCTACTAAATGTCTTTCCAAAATGATTGGCTGCACTGACGGTTAATGCTGTCGGATATGGTTACGTTCCACTGGACCTGACATGGTGCTAACATTCATGAAACTCAAAGGGTAGCTCCTCTGGAATGAAAGTGTAAACATCTGACTGTTAAAAGGTCTGGGAACTTCCTCTCCAAGGAGGTGGTGGTGGTGGCACGGCTCGCAATTAACTACATTGTGTTGTGACTAGTGGGTTTAACAAGCTTTGATCCTCGGTGGTATTGGAGGGGGGAAATGGTACACTAAGAATATCATTTTTCCTCCACAAATCCACTTTCATTAATCGTGCTGTAAATGTAAACACCATTAAAATAATGCATGAAATTCTAGGAAAAATATCCTTTTGTAAAAGGAAGGGAAAAACGCCAAGTCAAAGAGACCTTTGTCCTAACCACCCTCTCAATCTCATTGTGATGAAGATGTTTGTATCTCCTCTGCCCTCCATGGAAACCTGGGGCCACTTTCAAGTCTCTCTGTCAATGGCTGCTTAACGCTCCCCGTTTGCCTTTTTTTATTTCCTTTTTAATTTGCCAGACCTATCTTGGACATATTTTCCGTGCTGTGTGATGGCGCAGCGGGCCGCTCTCTGATGTGAGTTGGCAGATCTCAGTGGATACTGTGGGAGGTTTGAGCCTCTTTAGTCAGCTTGGCATCTGGGGAAGGAAAAGGCTCCAAGGGGAGTGAGGGGCTGTGCATTCACTATTTCCCCCCCTCTTCACTTATCTGTCTGCGTTTATACATGCGTCTCAGGACAAGCGTTTGTTGTTTTTAGAGGTGCTTTAATGGTGGTCTGTTCATTGAAAAAGGACAGCTTCTAAGATGTGTTTCCATATCCATACCATCAGGCCCCGGCTGCCACAGCGCCGCTGTTAAGACCATTAGCAGTGATAAAAGCCTCCCCACACATCATTCCTGTGCGCACACCCTACTGGGAGTCACTGTTGGGGTCATACTTTTGCTCCTTAGGCAGCAACTGAAGTTCAGCGAGCGGCCGGAGCGACACATCCCTGGTTTGAGTTTCCATCTCACCACGACGGCATTTACAGTAGGCTACCTTCACTCTGGCTGATTTTCCACCGGGTGATTATGTGTAGCAGCGGCGCTGAGGCGGCTCCCAGATAAGACGGCCCATTCTGCGGCGAGGCCTTTGATGTCTTGGTCTTCTGCTGCTCTGTCTCCTGCCCTGCTCCTTCACGGGGCCAAGAATGGGATGCTCACTAAGGCGTGCTCAGCCCAGGGCCTTTGTTGGCATAGCCATTCTCCACACACACGAGAGGAGAGGGGGGGGGGGGGGGGGGGGGGGGGTCATTGGTTGTTCTAGTGCGGGCTCTTCTTTTCCCCCCTAAGAGGCTGAAAGTGGCCCACTGCAAAAGAGCCAAGCCTCTTGCACCACCTCCCAGCTTTTGATTAGGAGGGCAGAAAATGCGTTGTTACAATGGTGGATTACCCCTGCCTCCGGCCTCAGAGGGGCAGAAGAACAGAACGCCAGCTTGCACAATGCTGTTTAGAGCGAGACTGAGAAAGAGAATGAGAGGGAGATAGAGAGGAGGAGGTGTGGAGGGGCATCATCCTTACACATCAGATTTTTCAAGGGTTTCCAAACAACCGCTTTCTTTGCTTGAAAATGTCTTCCATATCACAGGCGGTGAGATATTCCGAGGTAGGCAGCATGTGCTGTTTGGCTGTTACTTTCCAAACAATATAACTGCGAGGTGTGTTCTGCTCGTGTGAACGAGAAGTCAAGAGAGATGAAACATAAACTCCACATTCACAGCATTTCTTCTGTTACCACTATTCCATTTGTCAGTGCATATTTCAAATTCCTGCATGTGTTTTTGTTATTGTTTGATTTCCCCCGTGAAGAGTGACCCAATGGGGCAGGGTGACTCCCCCCCCCCCCCAGAGCAAGACTGCCAGGCTGCTGCTTTACGTGCTGCTGAGCAGAACAAATAATCCACTGGGTGTCTGTTTATTTGCGCCTGTCGTCTCAATGTGTGTGTGTGTGTGTGTGTGTCTGCTGTGCAGAAGCATGGCTGATTGCAGGGCCCTGGTGTCAGCCTGAGGTTAATTGCTATAACGTGAGAGATCACAGACTTGTCTGTTCAGCTCTCTTTCCTGCGCCCTTTCCAGGGAAACGACACAGACGCTTGAAACAGACTATACTTTCATGAATTGGTCTGTATTTTTTTTTTCTGTGGTGTCAAGTTGAATGTCAACATACCTAAGAATGATAGGACCTAATAGTGCCATGGTTAGATTGCACCGATGCTGGTTAGCAGCCAATAAAACTGGGCAAAATCAAATGGGCTTTTTCTGTTTTATTTCAGTACAGCTAATGATACTTTATACCAACCATTTCTAGCAGGAAATACCTACCCTTATCCAAACATGGGGGTCTTTTAAGAGGAATAATAATAAGGCAGGAATTATCTTAGATTGGCCTACCCCTGAAACATATCCTGCTGAAACACAGTGAAGAGCCCCATTTGGCTGCTGACCCTGTAGAGCCCGTGAGTCAGGGCAGTAATTGTCAGGTAGTGTTACCGCCACAGCCGGAAGATGGCGGAGCTAAAAACCCACGCGGCCTATATGAATCAGAAGACATGTTCATTAGGAACAGCAGGTGGTTAAACTTAACCACTTCAGGGAGTCAGTACTTGTGTAAGAACATTCCTACCCAGTGACGAATGTTAAAAAAAGACCACTTTTTAGAGGGAAAAAAAGTCTGATCTTTCTGCAAGGCAGTTCAGAAAACAGGGTCTCTGGTTGCAAGTGTCCCAGCCATGCTCATGGTGGCCAACAGGCTGATAAATTACCTTGTGAGAAATCCAGAGAATTGAGAACTTTCGATACAGTATCAAAAGCACGTGAGACACATTTTGATGCACGATACCTCAGATGCCTGCAGATGCTCCAAGGTTGTCTCTGAATTGTCTGAAAATGAAACTCTTTTTATATAGCATGTAACAGCATGCTGAAAATGATAACCAAATGAAAACATTTAAATTTAACAAGCCTCACAAGCATCTCCTAATTTTACACATATATTTTTACGGTTCCATGTATCTGTAATTAATTAAATGTTGGCCGTTGAGGAAACTGATGCAGACACATCCACACATATATAGGGTGTGTGCCAGTATTGTAAGTGAGCCATCTCTGCGTGTATGGAGGCATTAGAGAACCATAGGGCTCCCTTTCTTCATTGCCAGCAGACAGAACTAGACCCACCGCAGTCATTCATAGTTCTGTCAGGAGCAGCACAGTTGTAAAACCTGACCCGCCTTTTTTATTGTCTCTATGGCCTAACGCCCTCTGGAAAAAATGACAAAACAAGCTTCAATGAAAGAAAACGCTGACGTCATCCATCTGCACCCTATGAAGAGTAGGGTTTGGCAGTGATTTGAAAATGCATACTTGTCTTGGAGACTGTAACTAGTAAGCAGAAAGTAGTAACTACTAGACCACATGCTGGTAAAATGAATATTGTTCTTATAATAATATTCACTGATGCAAAATAACACAATCTGTCATTGCATTGTGTGGAGGACCAAACTGTGTATTTGCTACCCAAAAAAGTGTTGTGGGTTTGTTTGGTCAGTAGCCTGGTGCCATTAACTTAATCCTTGCTTTGCTGTAGCCAACTGTGTAAATGAGATGGGATCACAGTATCATACTGCAGGTACACTTATAGTGGGGTCACAGTACCATACTGCACACAGGTACACTTATAGTGGGGTCACAGTACTGCAGGTACACTTATAGTGGGGTCACAGTACTGCAGGTACACTTATAGTGGGGTCACAGTACCATACTGCAGGTACACTTATAGTGGGGTCACAGTACTGCAGGTACACTTATAGTGGGGTCACAGTACCATACTGCACACAGGTACACTTATAGTTGCACATAATGTATGAAACACAATAGGTACACTTATAGTTGCACATAATGTATGAAACACAATAGGTAGAGGAAACCCAGTTAAACAGGCTAAACTAGGATAGGCTTGTCAAAGAGGAAAACACATAATGTACACGACTGCTACATCACATCATTTGGCCCGCAAGCTCCTGAAATACTTGTATCACATGAAACATACATTTGATAACATCTCACCTATTCGACCAAGACTAAATCCCTGCACTTCACTTTCAGCTCATAGTTCTCATGTATGTCTATCTTTTTGTTGGCACTGATGAGCTGAACAAATACTATATTATATTTCACCATCTGAGCAAACCTATGCTTTTAATCAGCATACTTTATTATGAAATATGCATTGCATGTTGTGTTATAGGCCTGAGAAACACACCCTTGAACACATTACTTGAAACCTATGACCATATTAGATGGGTTCTCTTCAGTGTTACTATTGATATTTGACCATCTACAGCCACCCCTTCTCTATCATTTACTGAATGAATTCATCCACTGGGGAATGCACCTAATAATAGATATGGCCATCCTGCATGGAGTTCACATTGTGATCAGAGAAATAACAAATAGGCAACATTAGCATTAACAATCATTTATTTCAATTATACATTAATTACAGTGAAATGAAAATATAAAATGTTAAGATTTGTGTACTACAAGTTTATGATCTGAAACTATAATGTAAGCAAAGTACTTCTTCACTGTCCTCTAATATGTAACTATCAAGATATATTTCAGTTTCACATAAAATTATATGAAAAGATAAATACTCTGACTGGACAAATATAGACTTAACAAGCTACAGTATTTGAACCAAAAATGAAGGCAGTTGCGTAATCAGTGTTTGCCAGTGTAAGTGACTGGTGTCTATGTGAGTTGAGGTTTCTAAGAAAGATTACAGAAATCCAATCAGGTTCACCCAGTAGGATGTAATGACTAATGGCTGCCAAAGTAGCTTTGTAATAGCAACAGGTAACTAAATTCTTCACCTCTGCCTTGTATGTACGTCGCTTCTCTTTAAAGTATTTTAATACTAGGTGAAAAGGCTTAAGGCCACAGAAAGAGTGACTACCGTATGTCAGTCATTTTAGGAATGGATTCAATTTCTGCAGGGCTTTTTTGTTTTTGTTTAATCTTCAAATATAAGTTTGCACCGTAATATTCTCCATTCTATGCCATCTCTGACTCTTCAAAAGAAAGGTAAACAGAGCTTGTGAAGACACAGACCTCTCAGTCATACACAGTCAGTTGTAATTGTTATGATCACTCGACAAAAAGTCTTCGCCAAGGAATGCTTTTGAAAAGTAATATGTTCCATTGCCTCCGTATTCACTTCCGAAACTCTACCGAAAACAGACTCAAGGGAAACAAACATCACAAGGGATGAAGACACAGAAAATAGCAGCAGTGAGTAAGTCCTACTTAGCTTTCGCCCAGTACAAGCTGTGTTTGGAGGCCCCGAGGAAACTCCCTACTAGTCTCAAAGCAGCACCTGCACGGGAATGTCCTAACTCTTTTCAGATGGATTTACCATAAATGAAGGGGGAAAGCTAAGAGAGCGAGATGAAAGACTGGCCCTCTGCATGGTTTATGGTAAGAGGCAGTAGTCCAACATCCCACAGGGTGCCTATGACTCAGACTGGCATCACCATGGTAATGGTGAATCCTTACAATGGGCGCGGCTGTTTCAAGGAGTGTGAGGGTGTGTGTGTGTGTGTGCATGTGTCTCTCTTTCTCTCTCTCTCTCTCTCTCTCTGTGTCTGTGTGTGTGCGTGTGTGTGTGTGTGTGTGTGTGGCATGGACATCAGTAGCACCAAGTTGAAATTCTCATACTACATAATTGGTCTCAGCAGGCTGACTAGCATCAGTGGTGTCCTTGGCTTCCTTGGTTGAGACCACATGCGGCCTCATCTTGGGGCTGGATGGTCGGTGACTGTTGGCTGCACCACCTCGGTATCCTGAGGAAGGAAAAAGTGGTCAGAAAAGGAGGGTACTACATCTCTAATTAGGCTTCCTAGAACAACCATGGACAGCCAGGTCCACTTACGGTTTACAACAGAAGTGGGTACACTCAATTATTGCATTAGTTCTAAGTTGACTTGAATATTTCCTACTTAGTTTAGGAAGACAATGTTGAAAATGCAGGCCTCAACGTAGAAACTCAATGCAACAAAAGTGAATACACCTGTGATCACTGACACACAACTTAGAAAACCGGTGATCCTCGAAACACACAATTGAGTACACCTGTGATTTGAGTACACCTGTGATTTGAGTACACCTGTGATTTGAGGACACCTGTGATTTGAGTACACCTGTGATTTGAGTACACCTGTGATTTGAGTACACCTGTGATTTGAGTACACCTGTGATTTGAGTACACCTGTGATTTCCAGTAAGACTAACTGCATGATGGTTATAAATGGTTATAAAATGACCTGTGAACACCAGAACTTTCTCAATGTACCAGGACCTTTGGGCTGTGTCTATCTGTATATCTGCATCATGGCTCCACATGGGAAAGAAATGCCAGAGTAATTGGAAAATCTAATTCTGAGTCTGGAAGAGGGTACAAGAAGATCAGTGACCAACTCAAAATCAGACGAAACACAGTTGCATCAGTAATCAGGAAGTATAGAACGACCCATAGTACCACTAATCAGAGCCACAGTGGCCGTCCTCTTAAACAATGAATGCCTATAGATATACCAACATATTGGCTGATAAGATGACTCCCAGTCTCCAGAAACTTGGCAGAAGAGGAATATTCCATCATGATCACGATCCAAAGCACACTGTCAAAATTACGCAAGAGTTTCTACAGACAAAAAAGGTGTAATCTCATACCTGTCTGAAAAGTGAAAAATGTGTCCCCTGACTTGAATCCAATAGAACGCCTTTTAAAGAGCAACACCTCAACTCCAAAAACTATTTGCACAAAAACTCACTTCTGTTGTGTGCTGTATGGCTGGATGAACTATTTCATCGTTGACTGTCACCATGACAACAGAGGTATTTATAAGGGCATCTAAAGGGGTTGTTGGTGGTGAGAGGCTGCAGGACGGCACCCAGTTACCTCCTATTCGAGCTTATGGATGACGTGACAACGCTTACAACAACTGCTCCATGTACCCGTCGGATTTCTGTTGGATTTTTTGTGTTTTGCGGTTACCGGTTGTATTCTAACTCATTACTGGACAGATTTCGATCGTTTTTTGTCCCTCCTAAATATTTGAACCCAAAAAGATGGGAAAATAGGGCCCAGGTTTAAAAAAATCCTGAAGTTTGCCTTTAAGTATGAGGGTTGTAGTGCACCCTGTTGTTATAATGCTCAGGCTAGGTTGGGAATGAGTACTTGCTTGTGCCAGTGAGAGGTCTGGCCGCTATGGAAAGTCCCCGACCAGTAGCACAAGGAATCTGA